>NC_081195.1:39484212-39696712 GCF_902713425.1 Acipenser ruthenus
TCCAAGTATAAATACATTTTTTAATAATGCACTGTCATTTTTCGCGTTTTTTTTATTTGCATTTCATAATAATGACGACAGAATTTTTTACATATAGTTCATTTGAATTTGCTAGTATTCTGGGTTGTTAATGTTTATATTTTGTACGTCTCATTAATCTACATAAAAACAGATTTTTGTTTAGCAATCTAGATCTTTCTAAAAATAACAGTTTTGAATAGTTTATAATTGAGTGACACTACGTTAGGTATGGTTGATCTGTATTGTTTATGTTGCCTTTTGAAATATTAATAACACGGTACGTTCAGAATAATGCATAATTATTGTGGTGTATATTCAATTTGTGTTCGTGGTGGCTGAAGTGAATTTTCTTATTAAAAAAAAAAAAACCTGATCAGGTTAGTCTGATTCGTAAGAAGGGATTTTTTTTTAGAAATGTGTTTAACAGCTCAGAACAGTGTTTGTTACGTTTTTGTGAATTATTGTTATGCTGCCCTGCAAATATTGCTTTTACTCAAATAAGACGCATATGTGTGGCATCACAATTTTGACATTTTTTCAGGTTCTTAATAGTTTGTAGTTATCCCAATAATAATAATAACTGTGGTAGGTTTAAATTATTAAAATATTAACAAGTGTGTAGAAACACAATGTCACAACAAATAACCAAGAGGAGAACTTATTGTAAGTACTTCAAATGCGTTACATATAGTCATTTATAATTGTAAAGAGTTAAACCTGGTTATTTATTTATGTTTGCAGTAAGTGAGCATTGGGCCGCCAGGATTTGAATAGGAGTACAATACATTTGCATTTTACTGTATTTAGCAGCAAGTATCCACTAGCAACCTGCTGGCATGGTGCAGAACTGTAGTCAGAATATTGAATGGAACTTCAAGTTTGGGACTGACACACACACACACACACGACAGTAACTAGGTGTTTGGATTGATTCAGCAAAACTATTTATAGCTTCTTAAAAATGACACTTTCTGAGTAAGTTGACACCTGGAAGATTGGTTTAAAAAGTAGTTGACTTATTTAAAAATATTGTTACCATGTAAGCCCACGTTTAATATATCCGACACATGTGTAGGTGTTTTCTGTTAAATGTTGCCAGTATAACAAAACACCCAGTGAGGGGCAGTAAAGGGGTGGGGGAGCTTGTCTCTGCAGCTGAATCACTCATTTAGTGAATGTAAACCAGCAAACTTCTGCTTACTGATAACGTAGAGTGGACAATGTGCTAAAAACTGTGGAAGAATGTAGGTAGTACCAGGCACCAGTACATTTAAATTTAGTTTTGAGAATGTTTAATTTATTAATTTCATAATAGTAATGTTTAATTGTTTAAATGTGTTAAGTCAACTTGTATATTTAAGATGCAGTGCACCACAAAAGTGTTCAGTTTTACACTGAAGGGCTTGGTCACAATACTTTAAATAGAAACATGGTTGATTATCCAGTTTATTTACATTCCTTAAATTAAGTCTATGGCACACAAGCTTCCTCTAACTGGAACTTTCCTTGGCACCATCTCACTCTTTTTGCCAAACATACATACATATAGTGCTGATTAATATAGCAAAGGATCAAAAGTTCCCTTAAAAAAATTAAAACAACAAAAAAATAAATAAATAAAACTTGTATGCATATAAAGTGGCTAACTGTTTTGGCTGGTTTCACAGACCCTGTATAACAGCCCCTTTCACACTGGCATGATCTAGCTGGGTCAGAACCTACCTGGGCAGGGCCCGGTGTCATGCGGGTCGGGTAGGCGAGTTCACACTGTATTTGATACAGCAGGTTTGACCTGGGTGACAGACGTAGATATACAATATGTGTATCAATGCCCCGGAAGCAGCTTGTTACGGACACTTCATCCAAGCTTCTCTGGATTGAACCGTCAGCCCAAATGTTCCTACATCCCTGCTGCAGTCTGGCTCATGCTGTGTCTCAAGCAACAAAAACAAGTCTAAACAGAAAAGTTCCTTGCGGAAGTGAAACCTTCACGCAGGTGTGGCTGTTTGTTATTGTGTCGGCTCACGAACAGCCGTCGTGAGCCGTGTTAACCCGAGTACGACCCAGGTACGTGGTTTCACACTACATGGGTAGCTAGGACCCGGGTCCAGACACGGACAGGAGTGCCAGTGTGAAAGGGGCTTTAGATGATCTTACTGTTACTGTTAGATTAGTGCTAGTCAGGGTCTGTGAAAAACAGCAGTCATCAAATATTAGAGTAAGATTGAAGAAGGTATTTGGGAACAGAAGTTGCTGTTGTTTTCCACCGTTGTGCAGTAGTTGTCTTACATAAACTCGATTTGTATAATTCTCAACTTAAATGATCTGTATTATTTTTTTTTGCCACAATAGGAGCTCAATGCAACATGGATTTAAGTAGTTATTTATTCTGAAAAAACTTTGTTGTATTCTGTTTTTTTATTTTATAATTCTTTTTTTTTAGAGGGTGGGTATAGAACAGGACTGGACAATTTCATTTTCGCTGCACGAGTTCAGGTTTTGTAAAACTACCTTGGTAAGATTTGTTTTTAAATTGCTCCAGCTAAATCTGCCATGGATTGATCAGACCTATTACAGCTATCCATCCAGTGATACTGTAAGTCTCACTTGAGCATGTCGGTTTTTTAAAAAAAGATTATCAACTGGAAGATGAGACAACAGTTTACCGTAACCCGTTAAATGCAGATTTAGCTGATTGCTAAACATCAGCATGGTAGTATTAAATGCAGGACTGTGTGCAGGGAAAGTATTATCCACCCCTTTTGAAAAACATAAGACAGCCTGTCCGAAAAGGTACAGTTTAAAGACCTACAGATGACATTTCTGGCTTTACATGCAGTGTGGTTATGAAGACAACTAAACGGTGATGGTGGTATAATTCGTTACACAACCTTCATCATTTAGGTTTCAATCCATTCGCTTTTCAATGGGATTTCCATTTGCTTCAGTTATAGTATCACTTCTTGGTGTGCTGTTTTAAACCCCACATCAGTGTATTATCACTGCAAGGACCTCATGGCATGCTGGATTCTCTTAAAGCTGTAGTTGCTTCATAACTGTTGTTGGCATTGTAAAGTCGTGCAAGGGTTATGTGACGCTCCAAGGTCACTAACCTCTCGTCGGTGCACGGATAAATGTATTTTGTACAGTGCAGAATGATGAAAGTTAATGCAACTTTATTTAAACTGGGGAAACATAGCGACCGCTGTCGACCACAATGGAAGTTGTGTGGAGCATATCATGTGGCAGCTACCAGATATCAGTGCTCTCTGACCATCGATGATGTTTAGTAACTTTATAAATCCTCGGTATAGAGGATGTACAGTAGTATTTAAATGTTTTAGGCAGTTCCTCTTTCGACTCCACTCTTACTATTTCCAAAATATATTTCAACACATTTTAAAGAGATAGCAAACAACGAGAAAAAAAAAAAAAAAAAAAAAAAACTTAGCTGTGATCTTTTGAAGCTGCGTGTTTCTGGCATGCTGTATGTGAAAATGTTCTTTCGGGACCAGAGGGTATGTTTGAATCCATGACGGCTTCACCTCCCTGTGACTATCGTGGTCATATTTTAGTTGTGTCTACATGGTTGGTATTCCTTGGGCTTTTGGAATATGATTCTGATAATTTGTCTGTACAAGTTTTTTTAATTTTATTTTAAAACATGTCAAGAATTTTTACACTTGGATGCCATGTTTTAAAAAAATATTTTTTACAAGCAGCGGCGTCCGCTGACTGTTTCTAATTAGAACCTCTGTCCTCCCGCCAAACACAACGTTTGTGGCATACATTTTACGTGCTAAAGGGTATTCATTGTGCAAAATGAAATCAAACTAAATAGTCTGTATTGATTCATACTGTATTGACCAGCACACGTTGAAAGTAATCGTGCTGGCAGTCTTACACAAGTACATTTTTCAAAGCCTTTGCCACCGTGGTGAACTTGGTGAAAAATAGTTGAGCCACAAGGGAAAACTTTTTGCCTGTGGCAAGTGGCTAGCGGGAACGTAGTTTAATATTACTACGTTGTCACGTGCTGCTGTTTCAGATTTTTTTTTTTTGTATTATTATTTTTTTTTTACCTTTTCGTTTTGAAGCAGTGTAATGATTCTTAGTTGTAAATCTCCCTCCCGACCCTTGAGGGCGCTAAGCAGCGAGAACAGAGTTCTTTGGACGGGCTGGTCTGACAGTTCTTTCCCAGGGTCGGGGAAGTCGGCCAGTCTGGATGAAGGCCAGACTCCGTTGCAAGAGCGCGTTGACCCAGAAGGTAAACAATGTGGCAGCTGCAGATTGGAGAGGTGGTTTTCCCAAGGGGTCATGTGTGACGGCATAAAAGGGGATGGAGAATCGTAGTCTGTTCCTTTGTGTTGGTTTTGTATTTTAACCTAGAAGGACTGTGAGAGACCCCAGAGAACGTAGCAGTTTCGTGAGTGTTTTGTTTGTTTTTGTGTCAGTAATTGCCTTTGTTTGTAAATCACCAGACGGCTAACACGTTTCCAGAGCTGTCACCATGGACCAGCACAAAGCCGGAACAACACTTCACCACTGTCATGAAATAAACTTGTATCACCCACCACGAGTACTACTGCACGCACCCAGGACTGGTGACCGTGTTTGTATTATTGTGGGGCGGATATTATTGTTTATTATTTTGGACTGCAATCCTATTGTTATTTACCCTGTGCTGTACACATTGGTGTGTATTGCTGGGGGATTATTGTTTGGTCACCTGACCTGGAAAACAAAATAAAATCCTTTCCAAGCCGGATCGATGCCAATGGTGGGCATACCCGTTACTGATTTCTGTTGACCCTGAACTTTGTTTGACCTTTGAAAGTGACTTTATTGAATGTCTTAATGATTTCTGTATGGGTTAAGGTTCTTTGGAACTGTCTATTTTACTATGCAAACTGCCATACTAATGCTATAAAAAGTATATTCAGAACACAGAGTATATAAGATATAAAAAAAAAAAAAGACTTGAGTCAGACTCGAGTTGCAAAAGACTCCGACTCAAACTTGTGTGACTCGGACTTGGACTCGAACATTCAGGCTCTGTGACTCAGAGATATTAACGACGAGTCCTTTTTTATTTTCTATTATATATAAATATAAATAATGGGTCTTTTAAATACTCTGTCCTGATTGGTTGGCACTTCTTTTCAAAAAGTGGTGAATCACTTGTACATATCCATACGCCACTTAAAAAAAAAAAAAAAAAAAGGTAGCCATATTTAAGTGTATATTAATAAACATGATTAACCACATTTAATATAGAATTTTTAACAAATTAATTTAAAAAACGATAGCTTTTAAATTTGCAATAAAGGTGACTGACGAGATTTATGTCAATCTTGTTCTTTTGGGAAATCAAACTATATGAGATTTTGGATGAGTCTGAATCGGACACCAACACTAAAAGAACACTTTCTGGACATAGAAAAGGAAGATAAAAATGCACAAAACACCACCACCTGGGCATCGGGTGTCCTATTTGACTGGCTAAAACAAAAAATCAATATTAATGTAATTCCTGTGCCTGATCTAAATAATTTGCTACGGGAGTTTTAAACAGTCCAGCTATAATATAGCTGGACTTTGTTACCGCAAAGTGAATTTGATAAGTGACCGAGTATTTCAAAATGCAAACGACGGTGAAGCGGTACCGCAAATCTGGCATGGATACCTCTTGTCACCACCCCCGGATTACAAAGGTCGATTAAAAAATAAATAAATAAATAAATAAAAAAACACTCCCCAGCACTGTCACACACTGCAGCAGGTTGTGCGAGAAAGGTTTGATTTGATGTGCAACTAAATATGGCCAGACGTGGGAAAGAAGGTCTACGTGGTTTAAAAGCAGACTCTATGCTTTGCCATGATGAAAATGGCCAGGAATATTTCACTTTAAAATTGAATGAACAAACCAAGAATCACAAGAATTATAATGAATCAAATAAAGAAAAACTCAGAGGTTTCTTTTACTCCATCCCCGGGAATCCTCTCTGCCCCGTACTCAGTTTGAAAAAATATATTAGTAAAATCCCTGAAGCCGGTGCCCCGAGTTTTTATTTACATCCTAGACGTCCTTCTGAAGCAGGGTTTGAAACACGGAAAATAATGTCTTTCACTGGTCATAGGTGTGAGGGAAGCCTTCAAATTACTGGGCACTGTCTTCAAGTGATCGCAAATAGTGGAGCCACACTTTGTCCTTCACTTCCTCAGACAAAGACAAGGACAGCAATGATCAAACACCATGTTGCTCGAAATCGCTTGCTGCAGCTCCACCTACTGTTTAGAATGAAAATCTAAAAAAAGGGCCTGCAAAAGTGCAATTTCAATGGCAATGTTCAATTTAACATCTAGAGGGCTTATTGTTTTTAATCAGTCCAATGTTTATTAAAAAAAAAAAAAAAAATGTAGTTTTTAATATTTTTTTAATTTAATATATATATTTTTTTGTTTTGTTTTTGTAAGTTTTTTCTTAGGTCAGGCAGAGGCGGAAGGATATTTAATAAAAATGACTTTTTTGTTAATTAAAACATGTTTTTAGTTTTTTTTTTCTATTTAGGTAGTTGACCCATTTAATAAGCGCAATAAGGCACTTCAGGGTGTGGGATATACTCTAGTATCACCACGCCTCATAGCTTATAACGCATCCATATATCCCACACCCTGTTATGCCTTATTGCCTTATATTTAAACAGACACGTTCCAACAAAAGAAAAACAGTAGAAGAGATGTCATCTCATGAAGTTTGGGCAGCTGGGGAACTGCGAAATGTTTTCTGTTATAATAAGAGACACCCTACATATGATGTATTAATTATAAATGAGGTCCTGTGAAAGTTTTATTTTTTTTATTTTGTTTTTATTTACGGCAGTTTCACGGGTAAAGTGTCATATTTCACAAATTGTGCATGGAACTATTTTATAAATTATGTGTACAGATTTTTATTTTTATTGTTTAAACAGCAAATAGAGAGAGAAATGCGCTGACATAATCAAAATCAACGTCAAAGTTATTCAAGCACTTTACAATAGCTTGTGAAGCGGTGTTGTAATAAACTGCCTGTAGGTAAAATGTATCTGCAAGGACAGCTTTCAGTTCTACGTCATATGCATGTTCACCATTTAGGCCTTGCAAAACAAATACAATGTGTAACACATACTGATCTTAGGCATCAGTCGACTCGTCAGTGACCACTGACAAACAACCTGTCTGTTTTACCAATTTCATAATCTCCTGCTTGTGATACTCGGCAACTTTAGGAAAGTATTCACGTCTCGGCTGGGCTGATGAAGGAATCGCTCCACCATTTGCTGTACTCTGTCTGAAAAATTTACGTAACTTTTGGTTGTCCAATTTTTCAAGAGGGATATTTGCTTAAACAAACGCCTCTGTCGGTTCAAAATTCAATGTTTCGTGCTTCACGGTTTTCAGTGGACTTTTGGAACATGGAAGTCACCGTTTTTTATTTCTTTGCAAGTAAAGCAGTCGCAGTACTGCTCTGGATTTCCGCCTTTCTCTTTCAGTGAATATTTGAATCTAAATGCCTGTCAGCAGCCAATTCTCGGTAGTGACCTACAGTAACGTTGCAGGACGTACAGAAGGGCTTACCTCCATCGCTGCGTAAAACTCCTGCCGGGTTCTGCTTTATCCGAACTGCTGCAGACACATTTTAACCTTTTTAGAGACATCCATTTTCTTGTTTACAGTGTGTAGTATTTTAATTTCCCGCCTAGATTGCATATAGTCACATGACATAATCACTGCATAGCACTATGTGCATCGCGAATAGTACACGCAGGCACACAGCAGAGCTGTACAATTTGGTTAATTTTATTTATTTTTTGTATGAAGTATAAATAATAATTATGAAATTTATTTTTATTTCTTAAGAATATTGAAAAAATCACGGTATTGGGCTAATTTTACGATTTCCACGCAGTCAGTGAAATCGCGATTTACACAGGGCCTTAATTATAAATCATAAAAATGAAGATTGCACTTGGGAACTACAGAACTGTTAAACAAAGTTTATTTTTTGTGGTTTTTAATACAATTAAGAAATATCTGTGAGAGAAACACTGCTCTCTAGAATGTCTATTTCAGGGATGGAAATAAGACTCATTGTATAGCAGTTTTATCCATTCCTGATTTTACTATGAGTTTAATAGACTCACCTGAGCTTGTTATGTGTACACTGTGGCAAATCAAGCATGGATTGGGTGAAACTGCTTCGCAATGTGAATCTTATTTCCATCCCTGTATTTAATATAGGTTATTGTAAACCCACTAGCCCTGGCACCGCTACTTCATAAACCATTGTGGATGCTAACTTCACATTGTCAGTGTTACGGAAACGCCTCTGAAAAAATGTATAAAACCCTTTACTTTTGAACTGTGACCTAAGATGGATGTAATGTTGGGGTTATGTAAGTTTTGGGGATTCTGGCATATTACTCTGTACTCTGTTGTATTCAATGATTGTCCAGGTCAAGTTTGATCTTGAGCGATATGAAAGATTAACTCTTTGTGTCTGTCACAGTGACCAAGATTCATATCTCAAACACCATTTGAGATAGTGACTTCATAAGAAAGCCCCCTTGGTGTCAGTCATTTTACAAAGCTTCCACATAATTTTAGCAATCATCTTTTCAGTAACAAACACTATTGTAAAACTGCATTTCCTGAAATGTAGGTATCTATTTCAGATGTGTGTTCTCTGCATAAAAATATTTATGAATTGTTTGGCAATTAGAAAATGCCAACTAAATAACAATATTGGCTATTAAATGTGAATAAAGTATCAATATATTGTCCCAACCCAACTGATATCGAGTTAACTGATTTATCTAATTTTGAACTTGAAAGGATCATTGTTTAGTAGAAGTTATTGAGAGTATCAAAATATGGTGGCACCTGCTAGTGTGTTGCACTTTTTACAGTTAGGCCTTTTACTGTTTTTTTTTAATCTAGTTTATCTATTTTTTCACAGCAAGGTGCCTGCCATTAATCTCAGAATTATGGATCTAAACTGAGTGTTCCTATCAGTAACAAACAACCTGGCATACATTCCTTGGCACAGCTGTAAATATAAAATTAGAGCTGTCAATATTGTGAAACTGTACTGTAAATCACCATGACCTACATCCCATTGTAAATTTAAAACAATTAAGGCTCTAAATCTACTTTTAATAGATTAAACATTTAAACTGTTAGACACATTTTCATTGAAATTGTAGGCATCATAAAAATGTTGTAGTTAAGATTTTACATTAATTGTCACATACAATACTCAATTACAGTGGCTAACAGTGCAGCAGGATGCTATAAATAGTTACACTTTTGGAAAAAAATAAAGAAAATCATTTAACTTTTACATTGTTAAAAGAAAAGTTGTAAGTTTGGCGCATACATTAGATGGTCAGATTCTGCTACAGTAGTGGCAGGAGCATGTCTGTAAGCTACAAGGCCTAATCAGACAGCTCTAGTGGCAAACAGGTGTTAATTAAAACTCTTACATTAGCAATGTCTGTGGCTTGCATACAAAAAGTTCACAGAAGAATATAGTAAATGGACATCTTTAACACAGATTATGGCAAACAGGGCTGGTAATCGAGGGTGGATGGATCATAATTTTCTCAATAACATACAGTACAATGGCTACACGTGTGTGTGTTTTTCATACTATTATTAAGTAATAACACTTGTTCTTATGCAGGTGTGGAATATCAAGCAGATGATTAAACTGACTCAGGAACATATAGAAGCTCTGCTGGATAAGTTCGGGGGAGAACACAACCCTCCATCAATATACCTTGAGGTGAGTTAACAGAGACATTGTGTACAGAGATATGAATTGTCTTTACAGCGGGGGTCTAAACTCTTAAAAACCTATCCCTGCTCTAACACGCACCTATTTCTATACAGTGCTCCCTCGCTATAAAGGTGTCGAGTATAATGTGTCTCGGATATAACGCTCCTACAGCATGTCCCCCAATTCTCTATACTTGTGATTCATGCAATATCTCTACAGTAAATACAGTACCGGTGTTGTTCAAACTGTAAACAACTTCCCAGTCTAACTTCTGTTTCTGTCTCTCCCTTTTGATACAGTATCTGAACACAGACACCTTATTCAGCATTCTTTTTATAACAAAATAAATATTAGGCCTATTACGTGGTTATAGTTTAAAGCTATTTATAGTTTAAACTATATAGTGATCGTACGCAGATTCAGCGAGCAGGGGAAACACTGCGCTGAAATCCAAGAAATGATGACGATTCCAAAAAAAAATTACGATGCACAGGCTTGACTAACGATGGTGTTCAGACGATACGATGGATCGATGCATCCCCTCAGTCTTACTAATTATTCACCCTTACATCTACATGGATTAAGGAGGTGGTGATCTATTTTTTTCATGATGTATGATTTTGTATATTGTATTAAAGCATGCTATATACTGTAAGAATGATGAGGTGCAAAGAAGGTAGTGTGAGTGAACTAGTTCCAAGATTAAATTTGAGCTGTTTTAAAAGTCAATAAAACCATCAAACCTGCAGGGTTCGACGTTAACCATGGTCCAGCGGCTCGTTAACCATGGTCCAGCGGCTCGTTAACCATGGCCCGGTGGCCCGGGGCCGGTAGAAATCGCAGTTTGGCCGGTAGTTATGAAGCACCACAGGCAACTGGGCCGGCAACTATACGTACAATATATGTAGTATAGTGCACATGACTTCCGTTTTCATGAACCCAGTATGACAAAAGCTAATTTACAAACCAATTTTTTAAAACATAACTGCTGTACTCCCCCGCCCCTCTGATAACGGCGTAATTGAACTAATCCAACAGTTCCCGCCACACGTCATATTTGATGTACAGTCAGAATCTGAGACTATGTACCGAAGTGCTGGTGGTAAGACTCGTTCCCTCGATTTTTACAGTTCAGGTTTTCTACAACTAAGCAACCAACTGCACCAATAAGCCAAAAGGAAAGTGCCAAAATCAGTAATGACAAAGAAATACATTATGAAAAAAATGAAGATGCAAATTTTAGAGTGTAGTGGAAGAAAGACTCCTGGCTTCATTATGAAAGAGAAACAATGTCATGTTCTACCTTGTTTGCCATCAGTTTCCCAGACTTGCAGATAAAACAACAGCCTTTTTTTGTTGGAAATATAGTTTACATTATCAGGGCATGAAGGTAAGGTCATGAAGGGCAAGGCAATGTGGCCTTCGTTGGGTGTGAAAATTCAGGGGCACAAAGGCAGTTCTAGGGGACAATCAATCTAACCCAAAGGCGCCGATTTTCATAGTCATTCATAAAACAAAAAAGAAATAGAGAGCCTGTTATGCTGATTTATTCAAACAAACACAAATCAGTGTTTTCTGAGTGATTCACACACTAATTGTTTCAAAAATAAAATGGTATAAAAAAATAACATTTAAAAACAACAAACTTTCATAATGAAAAAATACAATGGGTAATTTGGCAAAAAAAAAAAAATATATATATATACAGTACTGTGCAAAAGTTTTAGGCAGGTGTGAAAAAATGCTGTAAAGTAAGAATGCTTTCAAAAATAGACATGTTATAGTTTATATTTATCAATTAACTAAATGCAAAGTGAGTGAACAGAAGAAACATCTACATCAAATCAATATTTGGTGTGACCACCCTTTGCCTTCAAAACAGCATCAATTCTAGGTACACTTGCACACAGTTTTTGAAGGAACTTGGCAGGTAGATTGGCCCAAACATCTTGGAGAACTAACCACAGTTCTTCTGTGGATTTAGGCAGCCTCAGTAGCTTCTCTCTCTTCATGTAATCCCAGACAGACTCGATGATGTTGAGATCAGGGCTCTGTGGGGGCCATACCATCACTTCCAGGACTCCTTGTTCTTTACGCTGAAGATAGTTCTTAATGACTTTCGCTGTATGTTTGGGGTCGTTGTCATGCTGCAGAATAAATTTGGGGCCAATCAGATGCCTCCCTGATGGTATTGCATGATGGATAAGTATCTGCCTGTACTTCTCAGCATTGAGGAGACCATTAATTCTGACCAAATCCCCAACTCCGTTTGCAGAAATGCAGCCCCAAACTTGCAAGGAACCTCCACCATGCTTCACTGTTGCCTGCAGACACTAATTCGTGTACTGCTCTCCAGCCCTTCGGCGAACAAACTGCCTTCTGCTACAGCCAAATATTTCAAATTTTGACTCATCAGTCCAGAGCACCTGCTGCCATTTTTCTGCACCCCAGTTCCTGTGTTTTCGTGCATAGTTGAGTCGCTTGGCCTTGTTTCCACGTCGGAGGTATGGCTTTTTGGCCGCAAGTCTTCCATGAAGGCCACTTCTGACCAGACTTCTCCGGACAGTAGATGGGTGTACCAGGGTCCTACTGTTTTCTGCCAATTCTGAGCTGATGGCACTGCTGGACATCTTCCGATTGCGAAGGGAAGTAAGCATGATGTGTCTTTCATCTGCTGCAGTAAGTTTCCTTGGCCGACCACTGCTTCTATGGTCCTCAACGTTGCCGTTTCTTTGTGTTTCTTCAAAAGAGCTTGGACAGCACATCTGGAAACCCCTGTCTGCCTTGAAATTTCTGCCTGGGAGAGACCTTGCTGATGCAAGTTTCTATTTACTGCTGTGTGGGATTGTTTATATGATGCTTGTGTCTGGCCTAATCATGCATTCTGTCCTGTGCTTGATCTAGTTTTGCATACTGTGAGCTGTCTTGTGTAATGTAACATGGTGTGTGCTCTTCTCGTTTGCAGGCTTATGAGGAGTACACAAGTAAGCTTGACGCCCTGCAGCAGCGCGAGCAGCAGCTATTGGAGTCCATGGGAAATGGTACAGATTTCCCCAGCCCCACCCTCACCCCCACCCTCATCGATGCCAAGCTAGCAGGGGCGGCATGCTTCCCTGTGGCGCCCAACACCCTCGCTGTCTTGCAGACCCCCTCCGATGGAGCCTGGAATAACCCCAAATCACCCCAGAAACCTATAGTCCGCGTCTTTTTGCCCAACAAGCAGAGAACCGTGGTGAGTTAGTTTAAAGAGTAAATTACTTAGAGGGAATTATTAAAAAAGTGACCTTTTTTATGGTGGTTGTTCAGAATGGCTCTGATATTTAAGTCTTCCTCATTCCATTCAAATCATGGAGGTATGACCTCACAATTCTGTCAGCCCCTCCCACTCTGTCCTTACAAATGGAGAGTAGGTGGAGCTGTGAAGGGACACGTTACAACATGATTTAAAAGGAATGAGTATGTCTGTTTAGTCCTGGCACTTAGGATTCACCATACAAGCTCAAAACAGCTCAAAGCAGCTCAGATTTGGAAAAAATATATCCTAATTATTTAATATTGAAGCAACATAAGCCAGAACCATTAAGATTGATTGCAGGAACAATTAAATAGTAATTGTTTCACCTAAGTGATTGCAGTGACATAATACACGTTTATTCTCACTTTATAAGCAATAATGGACATTAATCTCTCTTATTTTCACAAAATAAATATTTATCAATAAAATAATAGTTACTCCAGTGTTCGTGCTAGGCCGCGCCAATACCCCCCTGAAATAATAAATGTCCCGCTGAATTTCTCTTAATGTGCCCGTGTGTCCCCCTTCCCATTCGCAATATCAATAGGCATTAAAATGGTGTATGCTCTGATTCATGCATTTTGTATTAATATTACATTTCTGTTTGTTGTTTTCAATTACTTACACGGTTTACCTCAAACCAGACTAATCTTTTTTGTTGTTTTGTTTACACATGCCTTTTAAAACATTTTAACCAATGTGTTATCATAATTAAACTCACGTGCCTCTATTCGCCAGTCCAGTATGAGGCGCTACAGTACGGCTCGCACCATCACTTTACAGTAGCCTGCGTTACAAGGCTTAACATGGCCCGGCGCAAACAACCTCGGATTCTTGATTTTTTTTTCGAAAAAAGATGATCGATATGAAAATGAACATGAAAATGAGGACACAGCCAGCCTGGAAGCTAACTCTTCTGATGCAGTTCAGTCCGTGGAAACGGAATCCTCAGATTTGCTGGCAGCGAAAAGAAAATGCAAGCGCCATTTTCAACCGGAATTTTTGAAGAAACACAGGTGGCTTACTTTTGACGAGGACAGCGATCAAATGTTTTGCCAAGTTTGTTTTTCTAAAAACAAAAAAAAACCATTCACGGTCAGGTGTAACAACCACAGGACATCAACTCTAGCACGACATTTACAGTCAAAGCACCATCGTAATGATGTGCTTGAGAACGACGCCGATACTACAATGAAGATAATGCTCCAACGGGCAATGAACGAGAACGAGCAAGCTATCCTCCAAGCGCTACAAACAGTATACTCCATACTCCATCTCTGTATAGCAGTTTTTTGGATTTCATGATTTTTCCAAGGAGTGGAAAACTTGGAGAAACTTAGTGTTGGGAGAAATGCCACATACAGACAGTCTGCGAGGAAATGCAAAAAGCAGTTGCAGAGGTCATTACCAAGAAAATTAATTAAAAATTGGAAAGTTGCGATTATGTGACAGTGCTGGCTGACGAAAGTACAGACATGACATATCACAAAAAGCTTTGCATCTATATAAGGCTTGTGCAGGGTATTGTGTCCGAGACCCTTTTCATCAAGAATGTGAAGATTTCAAGCGGGAATGCAGAAACCATATATCAAGAAATAAAGCAGGTATTTCTAGAAAGGAATATTGACAAAAGGAAGGTGATCGGCTTCGGCAGTGATGGTCCCTCTGTAAGTATTATATTATATTCATGCTTAAAAGTACTGTACTGTGAAATGAATCTGCTGTAACGTATCTGTTTGCTAGACCAAATATGTCTGTCTGGTGTTTGCATCAAAGCAAGTGAATGGGAGTAATGTGAGCTGCGTGTAGTTTAAACGTTACTATATTTATACATTGAAAAAAGTTAGTTTTTAAACACTTTTACTTTTGATATGTTCTACAAAAACGTGCATGATGGTAAATTAGATGAGTAATGTGCATAAATAATGCAATGTAAATGTGGTTTTTTAGGCTATATATTTTAGATAAGCATTTTTTTTTGTTACTTCACATATTAACAATGGAGAAATTGCTGAGTTTGACTGCGTGGTAACTTTTATTGTTTAAAACAAAACAAACAAAAAAACCTGTAATATTTTTCCTTTTATTTATTGTACATTGATGTACATTTTACAACAGGGTTTATACAGGTAATGTTATTTGGGTAAAGTTTTATAGTGTTGAGATGATGATGAACTTACCAGTCAGGATGATGGCATTTAAATACTACTGCATTAACCTGTATGAGGGGTTGTTGGTAATGTGGTTTCTTTGCTGTAAATCATTAGGTGATGACGGGAGCAAAAAATGGAGTGGCCATGAAAATGACGCAAGATTATCCCTACCTGGAAAATGCACACTGCATCGCTGCTCGACTGGCACTGGTCACAAATCAGGCAGCAAACAATGTTAACTACATGCAAAAGTTCCAGGAAATGATCACATCCTTGTATTGCTACTTTAAGCATTCTGCTGTTTGTGTGGCCAAACTGCAGGAAATGCAGGAAGTGTTAGATGCCCGTCTTTTGAAAATCAAGGCGTTGCATGATGTTCGCTGGTTTTCATTCTGTGCAGCTTTAGAAGCAGTGTATAGATGCTGGGAACCTCCTGCTGTGATGTTAGAGCAGCAGAAAGACCCAAAAGACATTTTGAAAAATATTGCATCATTTGAGTTTTTAGCTGTGATGTCAATGCTCATGGATGTTATTCCCATTCTGACACAATTAAATCTGATTTTCCAGAAGACAGATTTGGCCATTGTGAATCCAGCTTTAGAAGTAGCCAGAAGTCAATTAGACTGCTTACTGAGGGAAGATGGAGCTCACTTGTCCAAGTTTCTCAGAGAAGCAGGGAAATCTATGCAACAGTACAAAGGGGTAAACATCTGACACTCCAACACAAAGAAAGAGTGCAAGCACAGGCAAAACAATTTTTATTCAGAACACCCTGGTGCAGCTAGACAGACAATTCCATAAATCTGCAACAGATCTAGTTGCTGCCTTTTCAGTGCTTGGTTTAGGGGGGGATCCAATTTCTTCCAGCAGATGAGTTGGATACCTTTGGAGATGACAAGATTGAGCTGCTAATACAGAAGTATGGGGAGGATAAAGGGGAGCGAAAGGAACACATCAATGCGTTGGAAATAAAAGGAGAATGGCTCAGACTGAAGAAATTGGTAAGAAATGAACGTTACCCAACAGGTACTTTGAAAATCCTCTATTCTGTGATACACCAGCATCACAGTGATACTTTCCACAATATATTGGAGTTGGCTGCGATGGCATTGGTGTTACCCATTCATACAGCAGATGTGGAGAGGGGCTTTAGAGCTCAAAATGTGTTGAAGACAGCCCTCAGAAACAGACTGGCAAGTGACAGACTGAATACCCTCCTTGTCATGAGGGCTGAAGGACCTCACTGGAAGAGATTGGAGTATGGGAAGGCCCTGGAGAAGTTCAGAAACAAAAAGGAAAGGAAGATCTTCTGCACAACAGCTGCAAAAAAGTGACAAGTCACTTTTGTAGAGACACCTTAAATCTACTAGTTTTGTATTTTATTTGCATTTTTTTAATAATATAATTTCAATATAACGAATATCATTTCTAACAGTTTTTTTGTTTGTTTGGATATGTTTGTAGATATGTTGGCATGTTAATAAACAAAAATTTAGACACCAAATGCCCTCCATGATGTCACAGGGGGAAAAAAAAAAACTATCAGGAAGTGAACGTCAGTCCCTCCCCTATCCATTGATGTGTGTTTCAAGCCTGTACTACAAAGTATGGTGGCCCTGTAAGTCTAAAAAACCAAGTGCTTTTTTTTTATCGTGTTTACACGATCACGGTCCTAGAAGCCCACTGTATCTGTATATAAAGAAATGTTTTGCTTGCAGTGCTGTACAGGGTAGTCTGGGGGTGTTTCAGTCTCACTGCCTTTCTCTTCCCTGCAGGTCCCAGCGCGCTGCGGGATGACAGTACGGGACTCTATCAAGAAAGCCTTGATGATGAGGGGTCTCATTCCCGAGTGCTGTGCAGTCTACAGAAAACCAGAGGGGTACTTTTCACTGAGCTTGTCTGAATCAGCTGAAAGTAATCTGAATGGTGTAGTAACTGGGCTTTGAAATACACAGGGACCAGTTCACAGATATGCTGTAGAATAAAAAAAAAATAGAAACAAAACTTGGAAGGTAGCATCAGTAGACCATGAGGAAGATGGTGGAATGGTGGCACTATCAGATATTGTATTGGTGGCGGTGTCATATATAGGTGCTCAATGTGACCACAATAAACTCTGGCACATTAGCTTGCATCTTTGGGGTGACCTTAACCACAGAAGAACGGTCAGCGTTGTGCCATTTGTGTCTTTTTGTTTATAAAAGATTAATCATTCTTAACTCATGCACACTATTAGAAGTTTTTAAAAAAAAAATTTCGATAAAAATCCATTCCCAGGAAAATATATATTTAAAAAAAAAAAAAAAAACACTATTATAAACGTGCAATCCTTGACTTCCTGAAGCAGGGGGTTGTTCCTTGTAAGTGTTGTCAAAATTAAGAAAGAGTGACATTCAATATTTATTATTGTTTGGGTCAAATATATATAAAACTAATTTATTGAGCTGGGTTAGTGTGTGATACCAACAGCTAATAATACTGTAACCGTTAGCAAGCAGTGTTCTGTGTGACAATGTCAACCCCCTTTTAATATTCATACAGTATGGAGGTACACCCCCAGTGCATCCAGTATCACCTGTACCTGTAATTTTAGTCGTACAGTTAGGGCTCCAGACAAAACTTTTTGCCTTTATGAATGGCTCCTAGGACCCTAAACTTTGTTTTGGACTTTTTTTTTTTTTTTTTAATGTAAGTTCCCCTTTACATAAACTAAACACTTAAAAATGTGAAGTTAAGATTAGGAATTATGAAGCTAGTGGCCTGCACTAATATGCTACACTTTAACTTTAAAACACATCAGTGGTATAATGACTATAATTGTCCCTCATTATCAGGCAGTGTTTTATATTGGCCAGTAGTTAATGTGTTTATACATAATTATTCTTTAGATCAGTTTAATTTGAGTTGATATACGGACATCTTCAGGTTTAGGACTGAAATGTAGGCCAGTCAGTTGGTACAAATTCTGTCTGACACAAGAGGCTAGATTTTTAAAGCTTTTTTTTTTTTTCAGAAAGAAATAACTCACCCATAAAGTTACCAAAAAAAAAAAAGAAAAAAAGCAGGTGTAGTGTTCATTTCTTTATATTTTCCTCTGGGGAAGAGAAGTCATCCCTATTTAACACTTGCATTTTTACTTACAGAGAATAATTTGTAAATTGTCAGGAAACTGGGTTAGGAGAGAAGATAATTGGCAAATGAGAAGAGCCCATTCGTCCCATCTGTGCTTGTCCTGGATTCAGGCTGGTTGATCTTAAAACTTTTTCAAGTTGGCTGGGGCCTGAGGCACATGTCTAGGACATTCCTTAACAGGTTATTGGGAATATGGAGAACGTCTGTCTGTGTTTCAAATGTTTGTATCTGCATACAGTGGTTGTGGGTTATACTAATCTACTTTTTCCATGTTATTTTTTTTCTAAATTTGGATTTACAGCTGTGACAGGGATGCATGTCACTGACATACTTACTCGTTTTTGTACTGTAATTGGTGGTTTTTCTTTGAAACAAAAACCAAACCAAAACAATACCAATCTATTAATTATTTGGAGTAAAAAGCTTTGAAAATCTTGCTCAAGGTCAACCACACCATCCTCTTCTCCATGACCTGCTATTGCTACCTTTAAAGTTTCATTGCTAGGTGAAATGGACAAATTACTTTTGAACCACTGCCATGTATTTTTCTGACCAATTTTAATATAATACTTAGACGTGTTTCTTGAAAAATCAAATGCATTTAATACATTGAGAAGAAAGTGCTGTCCTGTGTATTAATGTCTGTTTCCTGTTGGTTGCTGTCTCCCATTCCAGAGAGAAGAAGCCGATCGGCTGGGACACAGATATTTCCTGGTTGACTGGGGAGGAGCTACACGTGGAGGTGTTAGAAAATGTGCCGCTAACAACCCACAACTTTGTAAGTGTATTGTAAAAATAAAACAAAATCCTATCTCAGGCTCCCATACTTGCCTTCCATACTTGCCTTTCATACATGCTGTATGTCCCAATTTACTAATGCATGACTTCCCAAGGTTTATTTTGACACAAGCAATACATATTTACATTAAAGTGTAACGGAAAGAAAAGACGCATTACTTTACCTTTTGTATATCCTGTGTTGTCCATATTGCAGCAATATATTTTTCAATGTAATTTTATTGTATTGATACATGTAGGTAAATCGACAAGGAAATTCCTTTCTTGAACTCTTACTTGGGAATGTTCACAAGTTTCTTTTAACCAGTACAGTGTATCCAGATTATGCGCTCAGTGCTGGTGCTCTGATTGAACTGGGAAGTGTATTGTGGGAACAGAAAACCAGCATTGTTGCAGGAGGGATCATGATCTGCATACACTGCGATTCTTAGAGACATTTTCATTCTCTTGGTGAATGCTCCAGAGTACATTTTGGTAAATGTCTTCCCCAGATTATTTATGACCCATGATATGTGATTTTTAAAAAATGCAGTATTTAAAAAATATATAAAGCTGCAATACGGACATGGGACACAGCAAAGGTAACACATCGCATTCCAGGGTGTTCTGCAACAATTCAAATGGTGTTGAGTGCACAAAACATAACAGATAATATAATATGAATCACTGTAGATGTCTACCATAGTGACATATTTCTTCATTTAGCCTGCTGCTATGTTTTATAAAATGCCAACTGTTGCGTAGGTAACAAATGCCACAACAGGCATTTCCTGCACTGAGTTTCTAAATCACATTACATTATATACGGTATACCCACATATATAGCCACAGTAGAGCATAAAAAAACAGCAAAGAATTTGGCACAATTTACAAATGTTCTTATGGCTACAATATATATTTTGCAAACTTTCTGTACATGTTCTTACCATTGTCATTTTTTAGATTTCATACATTTGTTTACTGAATTGTAGAGTGACTAGTTTCTGTTGCTCTTTCCAAAAAAATCAGATTTATCACTGAATTCTAAAAATAAGCTTAACAAAATATAAAAGATTGTCGATTTTCTTTTTCTAAGAATTTTGCAAAGTAACAGAAAACAACAAAATTGGGAGTTCAGTGATTTAAAATGTAATTTTAAACCTTACAAAACAGAATTTTACAACGTTTCTCCAGCTGCAATGTTGTATTAAATATTTTAGTTATTTTAGTTATATCAAAGTTATTTTAAAGAAGACATGTCTTGCAGTGATTTTTACATGCTTTTAAGAAGTGCCTGTCTTTGTTACCACTGTAGAAGTAGGAATGTAGCATTTATTTTTAGGTAGAACCCCAAATGAATTATAGACAGAAATACATCAATTTTCCTACCTTTTTTAAATCGCACCATCACATTTTGTTGGTTTAAATTTCTGTAATGCAGGAGAAAAAAAAAATGAACAACATTTATAATCCAATGTAAAATCAATTGGAACCCAGTGTGTACATTTATACACATTACTATTGCTGTATAGCGAGGAGAGAAAAAAAAAGTAGATTGAGAAAAAGGACTTGCTGGTGGTAACCAAGTATGTGGATTACAGTGACTGCCTCTGTCTGCGGCAGTCAAAAGCAGGCATCAGACCCGAAGGTGAGCTCAACAGCTGCATTTGCAAACAGCCGTTGAGAACAAGATGACAGAAGACAAATTGGCTATGACCCGATAATCGTTGGCCTCTTACTGTTCTTTTAAAACGTGTTTATATCGACCCCAGACAGATACTATAGGCTTGCAGTACTTGTTTATAAATGCAAGACTGCATCACCACAGTCTCCAGCTCTGTTATTAAAAAGTTTCTGGACAAAAAAACATTTTTTTCAGAACTTAAATCAAAATGGAGTTCCTACCTTTTGCTAGATGTGTTTCTTCACAGTAAACATGTCAGAGAAAACTAGGGTGGTTTCATGCTGTTCATAATTTAGCCTCATAGTGTCTCCGTTGCACAGCAGGAGATTGAGATTACAGTTTTTATGCAGTCATATAATTTAATTGTTAAATTGTGCAACAGTTGCCACCCTGCTTAAGACTATTCACAAGCTGTTACCTATTTTCAGCATTTGATATGCTCTTGCATGTGATAGTGGAAACTCAGCATTCATGAAAAGAGTAAAGGAAACTGTTAATGTAGGGGTCTCCTCAAATTATTTGATTCACAATTTCATTGCTGAAAGAACTAGATCCCAACCATGAACATTTCAGGAAGGAACAGTAACAAGTAAAGAGAGGTTACAGAAAATGAAATTGAGGTATCACATTTTTCAGGACACCCCTCAATTTTGATTGGCTAATTTCCCTAGTAATTAATGATCTGTGTGAGGAGAGCTTGTATGAGTATTCAGATGATTCCTTTGAGGAGTGCTTGCATGAGTATTCAAATAATCCCCGTGAGGAGTGCTTTTATGAGTATTCAAATGATCCCTGTGAGGAGAGCTTTTATGAGTATTCAAATGATCCCTGTGAGGAGAGCTTGTATGAGTATTCAAATGATCTCTTTGAGGAGTGCTTGCATGAGTATTCAAGTGATCCCTTTGAGAAGCACTTGCATGAGTATTCAAATGATCCCTGTGAGGAGTGCTTGCATGAGTATTCAATCCGCCACATTGATTCATATTTGCAGGGATATATGAACATTACATGCTAAAATGTGTTGCTGTCCATGACACAGACTTCTGACCTATAATGCCTACCATATTGAGGTCATGTGACTTTTTTTCACGTTACAGCTGCTAGAGACTACACTTTTAGCTATTGTCTTAATATTAGGTCTACAGCTGTATTTTTTTTTTTTTTACTTAGACTATAAATGATCCCTTTCACTGCTGCATCGCTTTAACCCCTCTCCATATCCGTGCTGCAGACCACAGGCTTTGACAGGGTCTTTATAGTTGGTACACAGTTCCAATCTATTCTATGATTCTACCATTTGTGTCCATTCTGCTAAAATTATTTTCTTGTTAAAAAGTAAACTCAACTGACAACACGGTCAGCTTTTTGGAAATGCAGTAAAGGCTACATTATGGAAGGTTATGGTAAACTGCCACCAAGGCATTATGTCTCTGTGAAATTGAACAAGATGATGGCGCAGTTTTAAATTTTGTATGCTTCGGTATTCAGTTCTACTCCCACCTTCTTTCTCTATCAGGTGCGAAAGACCTTTTTCACTCTGGCTTTCTGTGACTTCTGCCGAAAGCTTCTATTCCAAGGGTTCCGCTGCCAGACGTGCGGCTACAAGTTCCACCAGCGCTGCAGCACAGAGGTGCCACTCATGTGTGTCAACTACGACCAACTAGAGTAAGTTAAGCACCTTGTTATCTATTCCCTGCCGCATCAAGTGAGAAAGGTAGAGGGAGAGATGGCAGAGGAGGCTCCCATACTTGCCTCTATGCTTATGCCTGTATGTCCCAATTTTATCTATATCTGATAAAGCGCTCATTAAAATTGTCACCTACTCCAGCACCTGGAAGTGATAGACTGAGATGGTTAAAGCCATGTCTTGGGAACCTCTTAGCTCAAATTCAATTAAAGTTTGCATTGACTTTCCTTTCAGTAAGTTATTCCACATTATGAATCGGGTCATGGCAACCTACTTGTTTAATAATACTGATACCTGATTAACACAGGTGTTGGTCTACTCACAAGATTTAGATTTACCTTTGCATGACCCTATTTTTCATGGTTGTGACTCCTGTAATATGGTGTTTATATCCTTTTATATAGTTCTCTTTCTCTTTCTCATACACACGCACATTATATGTGTGTGTGTATATATATAAAATGTGTGTATGTATATTGAACTATAGTTTTAGCGGGTTGCTTTTTTCCGCATTACAGCACACACAAAGGTTTACACCATACCTTGTTACTGTATCAACAGCCTCTTGCCTTTTCACAGACTGCCCTGAACAAACATTTCTGTCCCTTGATATACCTGCCTGCTAATCACAGGCAGGTGTCTCTCATTAAGCTTAGAGCCAGGTGAACTTCCTCCTGGCTCACTCCCATTGCATTCTGGGGATTGAAGTGCCCCCACTACCTCTCCTACCCCTAATCTGCCACATATCCTCCCCCTTGTGCACGGCATACCGGCCATTCCAAGGCCACTTCTTCCCCCCACCTTTAAAATTCAACCACCCTCCACATTGTCCACTTTCACCCATTGTTGTGGGCGGGCTTGAGGGCAGGTCAATCCATCTTCCAGTGCCTCCAGGAAGGGACCGAAAACCGGCGACTGGGGACCCAAAAGGGGTGGCAGGGGTGACTGGAGCTCAGGACGGTGACCAGGTTGCAACAGCAGGCAGAGGTGAGAGCCCAGGAGCCGGCGCAGCGACGTCTGATCCTCCAGGGGGAACCCCAGTGATGTCTCCTCACCTCCTCCTACTTCTTTGTAGCCGGTTACTGCAACTCTTGCTCCAGCGGCTGCAACTCTTGTCCCAGCGGCAGCAACTTTTGAGGTGGAGGCCCCTCCATTCTTGCCAACTCCAACTCAAGTTCTGACACCTCCGGTTCTGGCAACCCCCACTCTTGCTCTCCTGTTGTGCAGCAATCAACTGCACTAATGCTTTTAGCATCACTCCCCATTTTTCTTTTTTTTAAGAACTGTGCTTGGTCAGTAGGGGCACTCTTCCACTCTGACACCATATGTGGCAGAGCCCTTGGCTCTAGCTCGTTTGCACCCTTTAAAACATTGACTCAGACACTGAACTGTAATTAACGCCATTGCGCACTTTTATTAAACACAAACAAAAATAAACAAAACAAAACCTAACTCCCCACGGAGTTCTAACTACACTTTTTCTCTCAGGTGCCTCACTACATCGGACGGCTAAGCCGTTTCCGATTACAAAACACTTTTTTCCGCATTAGAGCACACACAAAGGTTTACACCGTACCTAGTTACTCTATCGACAGCTTCTTGCCTTTTCACAGACTGCCCTGAACAAACATTTCTGTCCCTTGATATACCTGCCTGCTAATCACAGACAGGTGTCTCTCATTAAGCTTAGAACCAGGTGAACCTCCACTCCCATTGCATTCTGGGGATTGTAGTGTCCCCACTACCTCTCCTCCGCCTAATCTGCAACTATATATATATATATATATATATATACACACACACACACACACACACACACACACAGTGGAACTTCGTTTATCTGCGTGCTTGGGGGGGGGACATAGGTCCTCGGATGTGTGACATCCGCGGATAAAAGGGTTGTCATTGCGTATGACTAGAATGCATGAATAAAGTGCAAAAACTATTAATGTAAACCAAATTAGTGTTTACTGAAGATGTATGCAATACAATATATTACAAAGACAGAAGAAAGTTTTAAGATGAGTTTACTTTGACAGTGTTATTCCTAGCAAAATCTTTTCAAAATGCGATACACCTCCAGGACTGTTTTGCTAGCTTTTTCTGTTACCAAAAAAATTAAATAATAATAAATAAATACAAATACTACAAAGCTACAAGGTCATAAGACATTTTATGACAGGAATTGGCTATTCAGCCCATAATAAAACAGGATATAGTTTCCGGTAAGGGATTGCCCTGGGAGAGGAAACAGGAGTAGAGCGTACGAGAGAGGGTACACAGGTTGTGGATTTGTTGATTTTCTTGATTTATATTGAATGTTTGAAATAAATGTGTTAATCGGGTTCTTAGAAAAAGAAAAACGCCAATCAATGGAATAAAATGGTTAAATAATGCTTTAATGGTTGGTGTTTGCCCACGAGACTAACAATGATTGGTATGTATAGGGTTTGTTGTATCTTAATATAAAATAAATTTGATTATACTGCATTTGTGTTTTTAGCAGTATTAGCAATAAAAAGCATCGTCTCTGCAAGCGTATGTGAATAAAATCCCACGATAGCGCAATATGGAAATTATCTATCATAAAAATATCAATATTGGAGCCCACCCCTTATTTATATTCAAGTTTGCACATCCAATTTAACTTAAGCAAGAAACTGACACCTGCAGTAAATCTCCCTATAACTTGTCGGCTAATAAAGATATTACCATACAATTTGGTATATAAAAGTTTGATATGCAAGTGTCCTAAATGCAATGGCATGGTGAGAGAACACTCTAAAAAGTGAATTTTATAATCTTCATGTCCATATTTTTGACCACACTGCTTTCCAGTCTCCAGGCTCTGTTGAATTCAGATCTTGTGTGTGCTCCTTCTGCCCACAGCTTGCTACTGGTTTCCAAGTTTTTCGAACACCACCCCATCACACAGGAGGAGGTTTGCTCAGAGGGGACCACACCAGTGTCTGAAGTCTGTCCGTCACCCCCTCCCTCCAACTCCAGCGGGTAATGCATTGAGTAGTGTCCAGTAGGTCATGTACAGTTTTAAATGTACAATAGAGACGCATCCAGAAAAAACAGCTAACCAGACTGCTTAAACCACCAAATTAGTTTGGTTGCTTGACGTTGTACTAGACAAACACTTCTCCATTGTGATGAAACCTGGTCAGGAGATTCTAGCAAAATGTTTTGAAAGAGTCTGGGGGAATATGGCTATATGTATCTCACTTACCTTTTTACATGTAAATATAGTGGCTATTTTTTAATCATACTGATAGTTCTAGTTTTGTACTGTATTTACAGCCAAGGCCATAGTACACTATACAAAGTTGGCTTTCAAAACTATATATGCTGTTGTGCCATACTATGGCATCTTCATTTTTATCGGCACCACACATACCAATGAGTGTCCTTATAGTATTGACAGTGCCAGCTTCCGTTACTGCAGTAAGTTGTGTACATTTTCATAGAACAACCTGAAACTTCAGATAGTCAGATACAACCAAGGTCCCAAACCCTATTGAAAAGCAGTTGAATTGCTAGAGGGAGGTACATTTACCATCAGAGAAGAAAAGGAGACAACCACCAGCTAACTCTAGGCTGTATATCCTTGTTCTGGAACAGGGTTTAGAGGTTTGACCACTTTTTCTTCCTTTGCCATCATGAAGGTCTTTGTGCAACCCCACAACTTCACCTTCGAAGTCCATCCCCATTCCTCAGTCATTCCGGCCAGGAGATGAAGACCACCGGAACCAGTTTGGACAGAGAGACCGGTCATCATCCGCTCCCAATGTCCACATCAACACCATAGAACCGGTCAATATTGATGTGAGTAGCTTATTGTTTTAGTTCTGCCAAAATTGAGAAATACTAAGTAAGGTTAAGCTTATATCGCATAATGCTCAACCCCACTAGGAACACTGTATTCCGTTCTGGTCAACTCACTTCAAACGTTTTGCAATTGAGATGGGCAACAAAGGTAATCCTAGGACCACATGGCATTGCGGACAGGTCAGCCTAAAAGAATACAATCTCTTTTCTACTAAAGTAGAAAGCCTATACAATCCTAACTGATGTAGATCAGGTTAATCCTTTGCAGTCCATTTATTAATTGCGCGTCAGGCACGTCAGGTCTAATTAATTTTCACACGCGCAGTTAATTTTAGACGCGCTGTTTAAAAGTATTTTTTTCCACAGTCAAACGGGTTTAAATGGCCCTGCATATCAACAAAGCACTCACTAGGCATCTCCAGCCCCGCCCCACCCTTTCGTTCGCTATAGCTTTCACCTATGTAAGAAATAAATAATAATAAAAATAGTCGTACATACCAATCAATCATCTCCTGATCACTCGTTTTATCACCAAACTCCTTAATAATGCGATCCAAGTCATTATTTTATTACTATAACATCTCAAAAAAGCTCTGCAAATGTCTGTGTTCTCTGTGCGCTGATTCACAGGCAGCCAGCTTGTTTACTTACGACCGCGTTATCTGATACCAGGGCCATGTATGACTATTCATGAGATACGCCTTGTATGCCATGTATTCCTGTCTTTAATGAACATTCCCTGTTAATGTTCCAAAACGTACAACTAAACAACTTGAGAGTACAGAAGAGACCTTGATTTGTATTACTTGTTCTTTGAAAATATATGCGTGAGATAGTAAAAATATATTTTTTAAATATACCTGCCACACTTTGCTATATTTGTTTAACTGTGCTATTATTGACTTGGTGGACCTGTTCTGGATCCTAATAAGCAATACAGCACAAGGAGGCATACAGTAGTTCTGAGACAGCCCACTCCTCGGGTATGTTGTGAGGTCCAAGACTCACACAGTGTCTTCAAAGCACCCGAGAAGCAATTATGACACTGTTGGGGAATTTGTTGGCCCAGCTGTGAGTTTTGCTTGTGGTAAAGATATCTCCATACCAATTCAATGGATGTGTGTCATAATGCAGTAGTTACACTTGATATAAAGGTGCAAGTCAAAGAGAATTAAATAGTTTGACTGTTGTTTCAGTAGTAGGAAGGTAGAGCAGAAGGGTTAAGAGATGTATTAATTCAGGGTGCTTTAAAGGTCACATGCAGATAGCCTAAAGGCATGTTCATCAGTCTGAGCTTCTAAAGCTAATTTGGAGCAGGGCCTTGAAGAATGGTGAAATACTTCAATACCACCCAGAATATGGCACGAGAGAGTCATGTATATATTTAAAAAAAAAAAAAAAAGTATTCCAAGTCCACTGTATAAAGGTTTAATTGATGTTTGTGCTCTGAATAGCACTGTTGATGTCTTGCCCCAAACAATGATGCTGCAGTTCCTGGTTAATTCCCCCCAAAAATGATACTTTGGATGTAATTTGTATTTGCATTAAATCTATTTATTGTTTTGCTTGTTTTTTTTAGGATTTGATTAGAGATCAAGGGTTACAGAGGTCAGATGGAGGTAAGATGATAATGATTATTATTATTATTATTATTATAAATATTTTTTACAGCTTCAAAAGTAAAAAGAAAAGCAATTCATAGCAGTTGAAAAGTATGCACAGCTAGGCACAAAACCTAACTCTTAGCAATAGTGGGGGACCAACATAATGGGGTGCTGTTGGTGCATCATTAGCATAGCAGATTGACCTGGCTACCATAAACCAGACAACAAAAGATCCTGCATATTATTCTGTGGGTTGTCACTAGATATGGAGTTCTTGCTCTTCCCATGAATGTGCTGCATTCTGCTGTGGGTAATGTCAACCCAAGGATGGAAGTTATTGTGGGGGAAAAAAATGGTGGTCCCATTGAATACCTATAGACACTCAAGGTGCCAACTGTGCCCTCCTCTTCCCTGTGGTCTACTGTTCCGACCTGACATGTATCATTGTTCTGCTTGTTTCCAAGTGAGCATAGTTTTACTTTCCCACTTGATTAAATCAAGCTGCATGTTTGGGGGTGTGAGGAAGGGGGTTCTGTATTATTATTTATTATTATTTATTTCTTAGCAGACACCCTTACCCAGGGTGACTTACAGTTGTATACAAAAAAATACATATCAATAGTTACAGTACAATGTTTCTTGTAACTTTTTTTCCTTATCCACAAAAGCAAAACTTTTGCTACAAAAGATTTTTCCTAAAATTATTTGTTTTTGAGAAATTTCTAGAAATTATAAATTTCCATTGGGGTATGTAAACTTTTGACTACAACTGTATGTGCATATATGTGTGTGTGTGTGTGTGTGTGTGTGTGTATATGTATGTGTATATATATATATATATATATATATATATATATATATATATATATATATATATATATATATATACATACATACATATAATAAAATATATGTGTGTGTCCATCTCTGTTACGTATGAGTCCTATCATTTTTTTTAATTTGCATACAGTCGATGTAAGTCCTTGTATTATTTCTAAAGAAATTGCTGGGAATATAGTAAAGATGCACGTTCCATTGTGACAACTTCCACTGTAGACCATGTAGGGGTGGGGGGGGTGGGGTGGGGTGGGGATGTTTTCTTTAATTCTAAATTAGGGATGTAAAACGCTGTCTATAGTCCACAGTGGAAGTTGTGGCAACATGGTGCAATTTCAGTTACCTGTGACTAATTCTTCTCTAATGAGATTATGAACCACTCTTTTAAAATGTTTGTTTAAACAGCATCTCCCAGGTAGGCCTTTTAAGATCAAAAGTCTTTATTCAGTTTTTTCCACTCTTAATATTAAAATAAAAATCATTGCTACAAAACGAAGCCGCACAAACATTTCGCTCACAAAAGATGACGTGCATCCATACAAAGCCACCAATATTGAAAAAACGGAAAGTAACTGTGCCTAACTCCAGCCGCTTATTTCCTTGAACAATTTGCAACAGTCTTGGATCTGCTGTGGGGTTTCCTGGCCTGTGATCTGTGTGTGTATGTGTCTGTCTCTCTTCCTGCAGCCCCCCAGACCCAACCAGCTCGCTGCTTGAGGAAGTTTCAAACCCGGACCACAAGCCCCCTCCTATACTCCTACCCCAATGACATTGTCTTTGATTTTGAACCTGGTCCTGTATTTCGAGGTAGCTAGGCTTTTGTGTCACACGCTCACTCTAACACTCTCCACTTTCACGATCACACTCTGCTGCTTGTGTCTCACATTCACGCTGTGATTTAGTAGAGATTATAGTTGTGTGTTTTTTTTGTTTGTTTTTTTTTTTGGAGGGAGGGGGCACGTGGCATATGACGTGTGCAGAAACTTAAAAACAACCATCTGTTAGTTAATAACAAAGAAACAAAAAAAGGATTACAGTACAATTGTGCAAGGACTGTTTACGATGGAGTATTAGCTCTAATATACTACTGTAAATAGAGTTGTATCTTAAAACTTTGTAGTACCAGCTAATCGAAACAGTTATCCAGTCTATACGATCACCCAACAAATACTAGGATGAATGAATAAATTCAGAACTGCAGTTTTTTCTGACCATTTTTCCATACTCCGACCCCTTGCGCTCCAAATATCTTTGTTTCCTTGGTTATGTGTCTGTACCATACTTATTATTATTATTATTATTATTATTATTATTATTATTATTTATTTCTTAGCTGACGCCCTTATCCAGGGCGACTTACAATTGTTACAAGATATCACATTATTTTTACATACAATTACCATTTATACAGTTGGGTTTTTACTGGAGCAATCTAGGTAAAGTACCTTGCTCAAGGGTACAGCAGCAGTGTCCCCACCGGGATTTGAACCCACGACCCTCCGGTGAAGAGCCCAGAGCCCTATCCACTACTCCACACTGCTGCCCCAAAAATATGAGCAATCCACCCCAAAAGTGGTGAAAAGTGGTGACTGCCCGGACTGGTCCTCCATTCAGTGTTGTCTACTGACCTGAATTCCTGTTTTTACATAGTGCGTATGTAGAGTTTAAACATTTGCCAAGTATTAAATGTTTCGAATTTTGCCTAAATCACCATTATCAAGAATATGCAGAACCAAATATAGGTGTTAACCTTAGTGTACAGTGCAGTGCAATATATTTCATATTCAGTATTTCATCATTGACTTTATGCATGGCGACATCATATGGGAAGGATACAGAAACTCTTCTCGTCTTTATATGGAGACATGAATGAATGATCTCACATGAAGATGCAATTTTTTATCCATATAAATTAATGGGCGGGAACATTTTATTGAAAAATATATTTAGTATGTGTCCAAAACCTACTTTTTTTTATCCCCAGCTATTTTCAGTATTTCATGCATGGAAAGGTTACACGGTTTGATGCTAAAGGTTAAACATTAAGGAAATTAAACAGAAGCTAACACTTGAATATCATTAGTTCATGTGCATTTAGAGCAGGGGTTTTCAACTCTTGATTAGTCCAGTTTTCTGTTTTAACAAGGATCTTTTTATGGCCTGTTAACCAGAAAGCAGATTTTAAAATGAAATTGCATTAAGTGATATATACTCTCGTGGTGTACATCCAAGGTACAACAAGCTTAAAAACAATTTAAAATATATATATATATATATATATATATAATATTGTTTTTTGTTTCATTGTATAATGAGTGGATGTGTGCAATTACAGATTTGTCCAGCAATTTATCACCATATGCCGTTTCCTTACTTTTGTAAGGGAACCTGTGATTCATCTTGGCAGCGCTGTTAAAATAAAACTAGACAAACATTATAAAGTGCTATAAACATTTTACCAAGTGTCATCTTGTCTACAGGCCAAAAAAAAAAAAAAAAACATACATTTTTCAAAGAAAGGGCTACAGTAACTTTTTTCGTGAAATAATATATATTGCATATTCTGTCCTCCAAGCAAATCATCAATCACGACTTATAAACTTTTTTCACTCTGGATTTTGCAGCGTCACAATCTGACTATTTCTTCTTCCTTGGGTGCTGAATGGTTTGAAAGGGTGGCGCCCCCTTGCCACAGCATTGTGCATGACATGCAAACTGCACTGCCGCTGTGCCGCACCCTGCCACCTCGAAGACCCATCCTGCCTACCCAGTCACTGTACATGCTTCTTGTTTAGCTCAGCACCTTCATGTCACAAGAGCAAAACCTTGCAGAGATTTGCCTTACAACCTCTCTCTCTCTCTCTCTCACTCTCTTCCACCCCACCCCTCTCTCACAAGGCTCAACAACAGGTCTCTCAGCTACACCCCCCGCCTCTCTCCCAGGCTCTTTGACGAACGTGAAAGCGTTGCAGAAATCCCCTGGCCAGCAAAGAGAACGCAAGTCGTCCTCCTCCTCTTCTGAGGACCGCAATAAAATGGTAAGCCTCGTTTTTTCTCTCTGTGTGATTTGCATCTAAGGGCCTTTTTACACTGGACTGTACTTGACGTAATTATGCCTGGCAAAAGGTGTGGTGGGTGGGGGCTTTTTTTTATACCGACAGACTTTTGTTGTGTCATGTTGAGTATTTTAAATATTTCTCCAAAATGAAGCATTGCTCAACAAAATACTTTAGACTGCCATTGCCATGAAACAGCTTTTTTTATTTCCCGCAAACTGTAGAAACACGAGAGGTTTATCTGTTTTCTAGTCGTTCTAGTCTTCTATTTTTCTGAAACCCATTTCTTGGACACTGTAGGTAACTGCCTTTGTGCTGTGACCTTTCAACTGTGGTTTATTTTTTGAATGTGGCACTCGAACAACCATTCACAATCTAAATGCCTCATTCTTATTCTTGAAGAAAAAAAAAACATACTTTTTAAATTTTGAACACAGTAATAAAAACAATTATTTGCCGAGTTCATGTATATTTTTTTCATATATAATGTGTGTGTGTGCTACACGACCGGTGTAAAAGCATCCATAAGATGTATACTATTCTAAAAAAAAATTAAAAAAATGCTTTGGTGCAACACTTATGGTGCGAAAGTACCTTAACAGTATAGGCAATTTAAACTTTAAGAAGTATGTAATGTTTGTGTCCAATCACAGCCCTATCTTGCTGTTATCTTTAAAAATAATAGACTGCATGTGTACAACATGTATGTGTATGTGGAAAAGACTTTACAATAAATGGCCTTCAGCTATAAATTTAAATAAATTGTAAGAAAGAACTGCATTACAGTCAGTGGGTGTGGGGGTATGCATGGTGGTTTTGTGTATGCCTGTATTCATGAATTCTTCATTCTGAGGATACAGGCTTCACTCAGAGCCCAGGTTCTCATGGTTTGTGCCGTAGCTAATGGGTCCCATTTTCCTGTTCTCAGAAAACCCTTGGTCGACGGGATTCCAGCGATGACTGGGAGATCCCCGAAGGACAAATCACTTTGGGTCAGAGGATCGGCTCGGGATCCTTTGGAACTGTCTACAAGGGGAAATGGCATGGTAGGGAATTGAAACCATTAGAAGGGGCTGTGTTTTTAATGATCTTAACATTGGTGGGTCTTAATACTGGCATCCTAAAATGAATTAAGATACTGAGGTTTGTAACACATTTTCTTTTTTATATTGGGACTTTTTTTTCTCTAGGTGATGTTGCTGTGAAGATGTTGAATGTTACTGCTCCCACTCCTCAACAGTTGCAGGCTTTTAAAAATGAAGTTGGAGTACTAAGGTAGAGACTTTTTTCAAGACAATAATCACCCTGGGATCCTTCAAGAAGCTGCTTGATGAGATTCTGGGATCAATAAGCTACTAACAACCAAACGAGCAAGATGGGCCGAATGGCCTCCTCTCGTTTGTAAATGTTCTTATGTTTGTGGCAGCAAGCACAGATTTATTACTAAGCCGATGAACACTTTAATTTACTTTTCACATGAATTGTTGAAAGTAGCATTTTCAATGCTATTTCATTGATTGCCCTTCTCCCTCTAAGCCGCTTTGTTCAGTTTTCAGAAAAGAGAATAGTTAGTAAAGAAAATGAGTGGACAAGACTCAAAATCCTAAACAAATTGTGAGCAGTCATATAGGTCTTTGAATCAATCATGCTCTTAATGGTTTAGTTGAACAAATAAACCCTCCACCCAGGTCCTAAAGTAGTTTGTTTAATTATACCTACAGTACTGTAATGGAGAGTAATGGTCCTTAGAAGCAGAGTTGTCCAATCATATCTTACTTCTTCAATATTACATGTAATAGTGTTCTCTTCAGATGACTCAACAAGCATGTTGCTCATCCATAACTATAAATACACTCAATGGTATGATATGTGGTAATGCTAATAGAGACTTCCAGCCAGAAGTCTTTCACAATGTATTAAATGATTTTTAGTTTTACTATAGTGTTTTATAGTTATACGTGATATTTGCAGTGCGGAGTAGTGGTTAGGGCTCTGGACTCTTGACCGGAGGGTCGTGGGTTCAATCCCAGGTGGGGGACACTGCTGCTGTGAGCAAGGTACTTTACCTAGATTACTTCAGTAAAAAAAAAAAAAAAAACTGCATAAATGGGTAAAAATAATGTGTAAAAAATAATGTCATTGTATGTAAAAATGTGATATCTTCTAACAATTGTAAGTTGCCCTGGATAAGGGCGTCTGCTAAATAATAATAATAATAATAATAATAATAATAATAATATAAATAACATAAATAAGAAGGTACCTCCTCTTGTGGATGTATAATTAGCTTGGGAGCGCTTGGAATTTGAGATGAATCTTGATTAATTGATTGAATGACTGATTGGATTGGATTTGAATTCTTTTCATATTAAAGTGAAGTTATCTGTTTCTGCATTCCCGTCTCCACGTTTAGAAAAACGCGGCACGTCAACATCCTGCTCTTCATGGGCTACACCACCAAGCCCCAGCTGGCTATTGTAACGCAATGGTGTGAGGGCTCCAGCCTCTACCACCACCTCCACATCATTGAGACCAAGTTTGAGATGATTAAACTCATTGACATTGCACGGCAGACAGCACAAGGAATGGAGTGAGTAACTCAATGTGTGCGTGCATGTCTCTTAAGTTACACATATAGGCTAAACATCAATCATGCACCCAATCAGTCATCCAAAAATAAACATGAACAATGATTAGTAAAGATAGTCTTGATTATAAGTACTGACACCCGAGACCCAGGTAGAAGTGCCAGTGTGAAAGGTGCTCTAGATTGGATTATAGACAGGAGAGGGGTTGGGACCTAGAACCTTGATATGTCCTCCCTAGTGTTAAAACGTTGAATCAAGATCAACATTTTCTGCATGCTACTTGGGTAGAATGATATTGAAATGAATAGAGGTTGTCAATTTTGTGGGGCAACACCTAATCTTGAGTATCTTTCTTCACAGCTATTTGCACGCAAAATCCATCATCCACAGAGACCTCAAGAGCAACAGTATCCTTCCCAGCAGGTTTGATAGTGAAGGCAGCAGAAGCTAAGCATTCACAGTACTGCAGGACAGAAGTGTGTGTGGGGGGGGGGGGGGGGTATATCAAAATATGTAATTTCATTTAAGACAATCTAATTTACATATGTATTGGCCCATGTTAAATATGTCTGCTCTGTATTATATCTAGCATGCCTTGTGAGGACTATTCTAAAATAACTGTCTCAGCACTCCAGGTAGAACCCAGGACTGATGGCTGTCATGTTGAGTAGAGAGGCAGTACACTTTGCAGTTATTGTCTGAAAATGTGGTACACAGCTGTATTCTATGATTTTTCATAATTAAGTTCCATTACCTGTGTTGCCTTTCCCCCTTATGTCCCCAGGGATGCTTTGTATTTTTATGCACACACACACAAAACATGTCTACTTTATTCAAGATTTTCCCAGTCTACCTATTTAATGACAATGGGAAGTGAATAGAAATCTTAACTATGTTAAAAAGCTAAGTACAATTTTTAAAAAAATCTAGAAATCCCCTCAATGACCTGCTGCACAGATATTTTCCTACATGAAGACCTGACGGTGAAGATTGGTGATTTTGGGCTGGCGACGGTGAAATCACGGTGGAGTGGCTCTCACCAGTTTGAGCAGCTCTCTGGATCAATCCTTTGGATGGTGAGTGTATGGCAGAGTGTATTGACATAGGTAAATCAACCAGGGTAAAACTTTTTTTCAGGAACATTCGCCAGGAGAGAAAGATTAATCTCAGTCTATCCAGTTCACGCTGGCGCTCCGTCCTGCAAAAATATTTTTTCTCCTGACAAATTCTCAGAAGTGTTGAGAAGTTTTCCCGGTTGATTTTTAACCCATGATGTGCAATTTTTAACTATTTCAAGAGTCATCAATATTTTTAAAAGTATAATCCTGCAATACAGACAAACATGGGACAGAAAAAAAGATTACTTAATGCTTTTCTTGTAAACACTAGGTGTAGGTTCATACATAGGGTTCAGCTATATCTTGAGAACAGCTAATTTATTTGTGATTTAAATTTGATTTGGATATGGAGCTCCCGAGTGGCGCATCCAGTAAAGGTGCTCCGCGTGGAGTGCAGGACCGTGACTGGGGGTTCTCAGGGGCGGCGCACAATTGGCCGAGCGCCACCCGGGTAGGGAGGGCTTAGGTCGGCAGGGGAATCCACGGTTCGCCACGCACCAGCGACCCCTGTGGCCGATTGAGCACCTGCAGTGGAGCCATCAGATCTGTGTTGTCCTCCGGCACTATAGGTCTGGTGGCCTCGCTGTGGATCCATAGTGCGACATATGACAGATTGACATGAACACGTTTCGGAGGACGCGTGTTCCAGCCTCCGTTTCCCGAGTTGCCAGGGGGTTGCAGCGGTGAACCGGGATATAAATAACAGTTGGGCATTCCAAATTGGGGAGAAAACCGGGGTAAAAAAAAAATAGTAATAATTAAATTTGATTTGGATAGGTTCTTGGAAAAAAAAGTATCTAGTTCACAGTGACCGTTTTTGCTTGAGTTATGCCTTCTGATTTAATGAGCAGCCGGTCCGAAATTGACAACACTTTTGAAAGGGCATTTTTCTCAAGATGCTTTAGTACATGCTGTGGGTGTAGGTCAGGGTGCCAATACTGCAGTCCTATTTGTATGAATAGTATTACTGCATTGAGAGTTGCAGTGCAGTTCTGTGTTCATTGCAGAGTAGGTATGTATGTATTGTGATGCATTTTCATTATTATTAACCAAGCATTTTAAGTTTGTGTTTTTCAAAATGATTACATATACAACTAGGAAAAACCATTGTATTTTTATTTGAAGATTAAGTACTGTAGTTTTTTCATAGGTTTCATATTTTCCAAGTCATTCGGAGTTCTTCTTTATACAATTGCTCAAATATTCTGTTTAACTTAAGTTTTGATATAAATGTAGTTGCCAGATTCACTTTTAAAACAGGCTTGAACAACAAAGTGTCAAAACCACTCAGAATTATTGAAAACATAATTAAAAGGTAAGATGACAGTAAAACAAAGTTTTGTTTTGTGCTTCCAGGCACCAGAAGTCATCCGCATGCAGGATAAGAATCCGTACAGCTTTCAGTCTGATGTGTATGCCTTCGGTATCGTGCTGTATGAGTTAATGTCAGGACAGCTCCCCTACTCCAACATCAACAATCGGGATCAGGTGAGCTAGCTGGGTGTGGGGTTGCTGGTTCCTTAATTTTAATTTCATTTTATGATTGAGTATTTTAAAGTTATGGAAGAATGTCTGGCTAATTCAGTCTTTATCCAGATCAGATCTGTATTGGCCATTGTGCTGCAGAATGCAAGGCTGGTATACCATTAGTGAGGGGGTGGTGTTCCCTCCATTTCTCACCATGTGTGGGTTTGATGTGGACATAATTAATTGACCACAGCTATTGGTCCACTTGAGTTGGGGTGACCCATCACAAATTAATCAGCCATCAGGGATGGGAAACCGGTACTTTTTTGTCCAGCTCATGTGGTTTATATATATATACAGGTCCTTGTAAGTGAAGCAAGGGCCTACATAAATATATTATGTACATCTGCAGGGTAATTCTTTTTTTATGTATTTTAGTTTTTTAATCTGGAACTCCCTATCTAATCTAATTTATTGTTGCAGAACCCACTGCGATGTTTCGCAAACACATTACTTTACCTTTGCTGTATCCCATATTGCCCATATCGCAGCAAAATATGTTTTCAACATGATCCTGAATGTTATTCATACATGATAGGTTAATCAATTGGAGAATTTCTTTTTTTTCGTTCCTTTTTTTCCCTTTTACTCGGGAACATCTGCCAGTAGAAAGAGCAAAAATCTTCTAAACATTGCAGTATATCCAGATCCTGCTTCCTCCTGGAACAAAGCTGGTGCACTGATTGAAATGAATGCTGAATTGTGGGAACATAAAATCAGCATTGTCGTAAGAGGGAGCATGATCTGGATACACTGTGAAATTCTCTTTCTCTTGGCAAACGCACCAAAGTAAATGCTGAGAAATGTATTCCACAGATGATTTATGATCCATGATGAGCATAAATCATGATGAGAAGCCGAAAAAAAAGGGGGGGGGGGGGGGCGTATCTCATGAATACTGATAGACCCGACCACATAGATAACACGGACATACAGAAACAAGATCGCTGCTTCCGCATCCAGCGCTCAGAGAATATCACAGACATTTGCAGAGCTTTTTGAGATGTTAATAGCAGAGCTTTTTGAGATAGTAATAAAATAACGACTTGGATCGCATTATTGAGGAGTTTGGTGATAAAACTAGTGATCAAGAGATGATTTATCAGTATGTACTATTATGAGTTGAAAAATATAGCGAACGAGGGGTGGGGCAGTGCTGGAGATGCAGTACAGAGTGTCCTGTTGATATGCAGTGCCTTTTAAACTTGTTTTACTGTGAAAAAAAATACTTTTAAACAGCGCGTCTAAAATAAACTGCGCGTGTGAAAATAAATCGGACCTGACGAGCCTGACGCGCTGAATAAATGGACGGCAAAGGGTTAACAATGTATCACTGTGATGCGGATTACATGGGACATAGAAAAGGTAACATATACTGTGTCTTGTGAACAATGCAGGGTGGTCTGTAACACTAAGCATCTAAAATTTTAGTAAGGGAGAGTTAAATGTCTACTGTGGATTAATGAAATGCTTCTTGTCGTTTTGCAGATCATTTTCATGGTAGGACGAGGGTACCTCTCCGCAGACCTGAGTAAAGTGCGCAGTAACTGTCCCAAGGCAATGAAGAGACTAATGGCAGACTGCTTAAAGAAAAAACGAGAGGAGAGGCCACTGTTTCCACAGGTAACACATTTAAGTTATACTTTATATTTTCTCCATCCCGCAACTGTGTGCAATAACTGAAGATTTTAACACCTAGTTTATTACACTATTCCATGCGTACCATGAAACCAGTCTGTAAAATCTTATTTCACTATCAGACCGGATCTGCCTCTAGGTCCCTTCTGCAGACCGATTTAATCTGCAACCAAACATTACACACCCACATATATACAGTTGTAGTCAAAAGTTTACATACCCCAATGGAAATTTTTGAATTTCTAGAAATTTCTAAAAAACAAATAATTATAGGAAAAATCTTTTGTAGCAAAAGTTTTGTTTTTTGCAAACTTTAAGCGATTGTCCTTGTGATGTTGTCCTAACAGTGGCTTTTTCCTTGGCCTGCGACCATTGAGACCTTCACCATGCAAGACCTATGGTTGAAATGGAAACCCCAGTCTCACTTGCAGCCAATTCACTTTGATTGTCTTTGGCATTTGATCTCGGATTGTTATTAACCTTCCTTACAGTTCTTCTACTTGTTCTTGGTGAAAGAACCTTCTTTCTTCCAGACCAAGGGAGCGTTGTGACAGTACCATGAGTCTTGTTGTTCTTGATAATAGAAACAATAGTTGAAATTGGGATACTCAAATGATTGGAAATCTTCTTGTATCCTTCTCCAGCTTTGACAATAAATATTTTTCTGCCCAAGGTCTTCAGGTAGCGCTTTACTTTTTCCTATATTGACTTATTGGTAATGACAGCAATCATCCTATGCCTAACCCTTTTATACTCTCTAAGAATGTTCACCTACAATCCAGCATTTTCTAGACTTTTCTAGATTTTGGTTCTGCATTCTCCTATTTAAATTTCTAGCACCTTGTAGACAATACTATCATAGCATCAAAGTGTATGAATACTTTTGAATGAGAATATTTGGAGTTTTGCCAAAAAATTCTAAAATAAATAATTGTTCTAACTTTTTTTTTCCTCATCCACAAAGGCAAAACTTTTGCTAGAAAAGATTTTTCCTAAAATTATTTGTTTTTCGAGAAATTTCTAGAAAATTATGATTTTCCTTTGGGGTATGTAGTAAACTTTTGACTACAACTGTGTATGCGTGTGTATGCATGTGTATGTGTGTGTGTGTATAGGGATTTTTTTGTTGTTGTTGCTGTTTAAGCATTTTAACTCGATAATGACTGATAATTGCCGTTTAGAATTTGCACGATAACAGAATATGTGTCATGTTTTTATTAATTCCCATTCACCTCCCTCAATATTTCAATGACTGCATACTTCAGTAAGAAGTCCCAATTTAAGCCAGTTTGATCTTGGTCTTTCAAATAGGTTCCAGTGGCAAATTGTATTGGGGCAATAATTAAGAACCAAAGTAAAATATAAACAAATAAAAGATTACATTTTTCAGCTGAAACCTATTTTAGTACTTAATGTGTGCTGTGAACCAAATAAGAGGCTGCAAGGCTGTGTGATAATATGCTGTTTTTCTAGCTACTGGCCTCCATAGAACTGCTGGCTCGCTCCTTACCCAAAATCCACCGCAGCGCATCTGAGCCATCGCTGAACCGGGCTGGGTTCCAGACGGAGGACTTCAGCCTGTATGCCTGCGCCTCCCCCAAAACACCCATCCAGGGAGGGGGCTATGGTGAGTTCACACCTTAGTGCAAACCTCTAGATACAAAATAAAGAAAACCGGCTGCTCCATATGCTTCATATGGTCGCTGCTAGGTCATTGGTGTGAAACTGACCTAAAGCACAGGAATTGGTTAGGTACCAGGAAGTAGCATTATTTTTGGCATATCATGAAAACAAGCGAATACTCAAACGATCTACATACAAAATGAGGAGCAGTGATTGATAAGTGTTAATATTTTAAACCTTGGTTATGTTTCTGAAATTAAACAAAATTAAAGCTTAAATATGGACTATACTTTCTCTGCCGTTTGCTGTAAATCATTGGTAGGGGTCTACTCAAATCGCGGTAAATTTACATATTTTTCACGGGCATGTTGCGGAATAAAATTAGGATATCGCGGACATTTTGCTGACCTGTTTAAACATTAAATAAACCTAAGTAGACAGTATTTCAGAACACTATATAGCCTAAAAATAGTGGTACTTGCTTCCTTACTAAAACAGAGTGCTGTCATTTGTTAATAAAGGCAAGCATGCACCATCCCCCAGCAGCTGACTTGCCCATACATTGAGACTGCACGTCTGCATCCACTGAATTGGTTGGAAGTTAAGGCAAACCTTTGCCAAGTTATACAGTTGTGGAAATTGGTTACACAAGGGCATCTGGCATACTTTAATAAAGGCAATGTATGTAGCACGTTTGTTGTCATGTTATTTGTCCAATAATTTATTTTATTAGTACCGAGTCAAAACAAAGAAAACGTGGCTATTCGGGTCTAAAATTCCAACTGCGAAAAAGTAAGCAGCAAGTTGAAGCGAGGTGGCTGTGCTAGATCGTTTTAGTACTGATTTAACTTGCAGACAGGAATACTTCTTGTCTCGGCTGACTTTCCAGTTTGGTTTCTGAAAGCTGTTTATTTTACTTTCTGTTCAGCAGCCTCTGTAGTAGCCTTTTGTTTAATGTGTGATTCTGAAGCTAAATAGCGATCAATCGTATTTTCTCCAAAGACACATTAAGATATGCAAAACAATTGCCTCAGTCTGCATGTACAGTTTCTTTGGGAAATATCTTCAAACGATCATCAGCCAAAATATACTTTGCTTTTTTGTCATCCATTTCTACTATTTTACCTCCAATGCTGAAAACTAGATTTTAGCAATCTAAATCAAAACAATGTAGCACCAACTTTGTCCCACCCACTACTGCACAGTACAGATCACATAAAAGCAGTAAAGACGCACTGATAGGCTGATTAAAACTTTGTCATTTGAATAGTAAACAAGAACGTTAACTGCTTTGGAGAATTTATTTTGTAAATGTTACTTGTGGACGTTTTTTGTTTTTGTTTTTTGCTTAAGTGCAATGCACACGGGAAGGCGAAAGAATCAAAATGGGCAATCTGCAGAAGGAAGATACGTAGTTTGCGTCTCTTGCGTTGTGCAGGAGTTCATTTAAACAAGTTTTTTTTTTTTTTTTCCCCTCTCCGTACTTGTTTGTATGCATTGGCCCCTAAGAGGTGAATTTCGCGGTGACCCCTCAATTTCACGATTTCCGCGAAATCCGGATTTAGGTAGATCCCTAATCATTAGGCTACACAGACTGTTTTTCAGCCATTAGACACCAAGCACTTTCCCCAGCATACTAGTCACCAGCTCTAACTATTGATGTTGTAACTAAGGCTTTAAAATGTTCCTACCCTAATCAGCTCCAGTATTGTTTTCACTTTGTGCTCCACTATCTGACTTGCACATCAAAAAATGAGCAGTATTGCAAACAATTTATTAGTGAAGGACTCTCGTACAGTAAAATAATAAATTACTGTCAACGCAGCCAAACTGTGAAATAGCCAAATATGTGAATTATTGAATTGTCAAATATCGAAGGAACACTGTACTGTATATCTGGGGATTCGCTGAAACAATTGAGATGATGCATGGTAAGGATGTGTAGCGTACATACTGTGGATGTAGGTCTACTTTTTTGTTGTGTGGTGTATATCCTTGTATGAATTTCATAGCCATACAGTGGTAGCCATTTACAAGTTGCAGCTGTTAAGGCTTCAGTGTATCCAGCAGGTGGTGTGAATCCACTGTTTAATGTTTTTGAATAGCAAAGATCAGATAACAAGCTGTTTGACTTGATTTATTACAAAATTACAATCCACCCTCTCAGGTCAGTTAATACATCATTTGAGATTTGTTTTTCACATTCATAGTAACTAATATAGTGGATCTGCATAAGCAATTGAACTACTTCTACTAAAACACTAACTTTGCAGTCCTTCTGAGTGGTTCTTATTGCAGTTACTTAATGTGTTCTTTTTTAGGGCCCTCATTCAAAAAATGGGGACTGCAATGTGGAAATTGTGTCCGTCAATGAATCTATCTGTCTCACATTACATGGTGAACACGATAACGTTATCATACACTCTTCGTCTGATGTTTCAGATTGCTTTAGGCTATCTAATTTTATACAAATATTTTTAAACTATTAGGTACTTTGTGATTATTACATGATTATGAGGAACCTCTGTATGAGCATGCACTGGTTTAGACTTTGCAAAGGTGGCTCAGAATCTTGTCACTTGTAACATACGAATGGTTACCACTGTACCTGTTTCGTGCTGGTCTAATCTAATTGTTTTTTTTTGTTTGTTTGTTTTTTTTGTTCTCAGGAGAGTTTGCAGCCTTTAAGTAGCAGAGCAGATTCCGCCAGTACATCCCTTGTCACTTTTTAAAGTCTTGTGTTCCTACAGTGGGTTCATCCATTTAAAATTAATTCCAAGAATGTGCTGTTCTCTTCCTCTCAACCTGAAGAAGAACCCTGCTGGAACAGCAAACAAGAACCAAAAACTTTCTGAAGAGAAATCACAATTTAAAAACAAAACAAAAAAGAAATAAAATGAAGTCAACAACAAAAAATAAACAATCAAACAAGCGAATCAGTGGAAGAAGTCTGTTTGGAGCCAGACATGTGTACTTGCTGGTTTCCCTTCAGAAAATCTGAAAAAAAAAATGGTGACTGAGGCATGGAAAGGAAGGAAAGAAAGATGGAAAGGCGTTCGGACCACAAGAGTTTGAGAGGAACTGCCTCCCTTTTGGGGGTGCATGGTGGCGAAGCAGTGTCTTGTTCTTGGATCCGCAATTTGGCGTTTGGCAGCGATAGAAGATGGAGCCAAACGCTGGCTGCTGAACGGACGGAATCGGTCGACAGGCCTGCATCGTATCCAATCCCTGCGTTGGTGGTTCGCAGAGTGGGGATCTGTTTTCAAGAATGATTTCTTTGGCGGTGGGGGGTGATGAGGGGTGTTGGTTTGCTTGTCTTCTATTTGTTTTGAGGAGAGATGATCCCTAAAGACTTTTTCACTTGAGAAAAGAAATTCCTGAATCCTGTAAGAGGAGGAAAAATTAAAATAATAATTCCAGTCCATTCCACAATAGGTACATATGAGTAATAGAATTAACAAGTTCTCAAGGTTTACCCTGTGCTAGACAAGCACACAATGGATCATTTCCAGACTTTTGCTCTCCTTTTTAGGCCCTACTAAAAAGGGGGCTATCGCATCCTCCCGTTCTACCTATTTTCAAATGGACTCTGCTACCATACTTCACCCACATTGGAATGTGCACTGGAAGTGAACTGAGCAAGCTCCCATTCATTGTTGGTGGTTGTGCCTTTTTTTGTTTGTTATTTTAAAATATGTGGCTAACTTAACATTCCAAGATTATTATTATTATTATTATTATTATTATTATTATTATTATTATTATTATTATTATTTATTGCTATTATTTCTGGACAGGCAGGCCTGTAAAGCCGGAATTATTTATCTGACTTTTTTTTTTTTTTAAACTATGTACATGTCAACTAGATAAGGCATGTCAGTGAACTTGGCATGTTTCAGTGGGGAGTGAAGGGGAAGGATGGATAAGGAGGGTGCTTGTTCTTGTATATTATGGCAGGGTGCTGCAGTAGATGTGAAAATCATTGGTTTGTTTACTCCCAAGAGTAATGCAATCTACAAGGAATTCAGTCTGAGGAATGGAGGAGAAGCTTGCATTCCTGGTTGTGTTCTCCCCTTGATTGTCTACATCCCTTTATTAGACAGAAGGAGAGAGAGGGCTGGGACAGCCCAAAGTATTTTACAACCCCTCCTTCACTTCTAGTCTTATTAACCTGAGGAAGGCCTGGTCTTTTGCTGCTCACGTAGCTTAAAACCAGAAAATAAATACAGTTTCTGTAAAAACTGTCGCAAAAAAGGGCAGGCTTGGCCTTTTGAATGAATGCATTCCCCATCATGTTCTGGGCTGTGTGGATGGGTGTGTCTTTGTTTTGAATGAATGCATTCCCCATCGTGTTCTGGGCTGTGTGGATGGGTGTGTCTTTGTTTTGAATGAATGCATTCCCCATCGTGTTCTGGGCTGTGTGGATGGGTGTGTCTTTGTTTTGAATGAATGCATTCCCCATCGTGTTCTAGGCTGTGTGGATTGGTGTGTCTTTGTTTTGAATTAATGCATTCCCCATCGTGTTCTGGGCTGTGTGGATGGGTGTGTCTGTTTTGAATGAATGCATTCCCCATCATGTTCTGGGCTGTGTGGATGGGTGTGTCTTTGTTTTGAATGAATGCATTCCCCATCGTGTTCTGGGCTGTGTGGATGGGTGTGTCTTTGTTTTGAATGAATGCATTCCCCATCGTGTTCTGGGCTGTGTGGATGGGTGTGTCTTTGTTTTGAATGAATGCATTCCCCATCGTGTTCTAGGCTGTGTGGATTGGTGTGTCTTTGTTTTGAATGAATGCATTCCCCATCGTGTTCTGGGCTGTGTGGATGGGTGTGTCTTTGTTTTGAATGAATGCATTCCCCATCGTGTTCTAGGCTGTGTGGATTGGTGTGTCTTTGTTTTGAATTAATGCATTCCCCATCGTGTTCTGGGCTGTGTGGATGGGTGTGTCTGTTTTGAATGAATGCATTCCCCATCATGTTCTGGGCTGTGTGGATGGGTGTGTCTTTGTTTTGAATGAATGCATTCCCCATCGTGTTCTGGGCTGTGTGGATGGGTGTGTCTTTGTTTTGAATTAATGCATCCCCCATCATGTTCCTGGCTGTGTGGATGGGTGTGTCTTTGTTTTGAATGAATGCATTCCCCATCGTGTTCTGGGCTGTGTGGATGGGTGTGTCTTTGTTTTGAATGAATGCATTCCCCATCGTGTTCTGGGCTGTGTGGATGGGTGTGTCTTTGTTTTGAATGAATGCATTCCCCATCATGTTCTAGGCTGTGTGGATGGGTGTGTCTTTGTTTTGAATGAATGCATTCCCCATCGTGTTCTGGGCTGTGTGGATGGGTGTGTCTTTGTTTTGAATTAATGCATCCCCCATCATGTTCCTGGCTGTGTGGATGGGTGTGTCTTTGTTTTGAATGAATGCATTCCCCATCGTGTTCTGGGCTGTGTGGATGGGTGTGTCTTTGTTTTGAATGAATGCATTCCCCATCGTGTTCTGGGCTGTGTGGATGGGTGTGTCTTTGTTTTGAATGAATGCATTCCCCATCATGTTCTAGGCTGTGTGGATGGGTGTGTCTTTGTTTTGAATGAATGCATTCCCCATCGTGTTCTGGGCTGTGTGGATGGGTGTGTCTTTCTTTTTGGAGGGTAGAGTAGGTCTTTGTTAGGAGATTGGGGGGGGGGGGGGGAGGAAGAGTAAGGTTGTTGATTTGAATTCCCTTTTAGTTTCACTGAAGATATTACAAATACTGAAATGTGTACATTTTGTAGGGAATGTATTACGTTTATTTGAAAGATGAGGGACTGATGGTACTTTTGAACTCACCGCACCGGTTTCTTTAGGAACTGGCAGCACCAGAGACTGAAGCCCTTTATCTATCTATCCACAGTGAAGGTACAGCACAACAAAGGATGGCGTGCTTGTGGAAAACGAGGGATTGAAGCCCCTTGTTGATTTTAGAATAGGTTTACCACAGGCTAGACTAGACTTAGACCACCTTCCATGAAGACAGATTTGAACATTGGTCTCCTGTAGTAAGCTTGAGCTTAGACCACATATCTCTAATAAAATAATAAATGATAGTGATACTAAGTGATAAGTACAAGTGATGTCGGGGGTGGGGGGTGACACTGGCAATAGGGTGTCATGCCAAGACAGCATTGATTCACATTGAGTTTACAAAGGGATAAAATTGTTCTAGATTGATGCATGACCATTCATCAATGATTACCAGCTCTAATTCTTTCATAGAAGGTGGGTAGCAATGCTGTTCTTCATAGACTACTCCCCTTTAGTTACTCCATGCTGTTCACCGTAGTCATAATGTTTAAGACTTCCTTTTTTCAGTCTTGGGTACAAATGCACCTGTGAACCAAACATTTACTTTCATCCCACTATCAGTCTGTCAGGCCTTATGTCTTTTGCATTATGTCTGAAAGTGACTTGCTGCAGGGAGATGCATCTTTTATATATTATAGAATATATGTCAGTCATTCTGTTTGCCATTGTGTGCTATGTATCACTGGTGTGTTTTTTTTCTTTTTGGTCACAACTCCCAAGGAAATTGCTAATGTTTGTCTGCTGTTTGGTTTATTGTTAATCTTCAGATTAGGTGTGTCTGTCATAGTAGCAGTGAGGAAGTGAGTTAAACACAGGGAGCTTTGGCATCAGTTAGAGATGTATAGCAGCCTTGTATCAAAACGCCTTAAAATTAGAGATCAGAGGTAAGCAGCCTTATCCGAGAAAGCATTAGGACAAAGAGTCTGAGAACAAGGGGGCAGTGTGCTGTAGGCTTATATCAGTGAGTGCTCGAACAGGGAGTATTTGGTGGGATGTACAGTAGTCGCCTTATATCAGAAACAGTGTGGGACCAGCAAGCTTTAGATTTGAGGATGGCTTATGTTATGTTTAGAATGTTGTTAGTGCACAATGATAATAAAGGGAGAAAACTGAAACTAAGCATGAAGGGAGGGTGAAATCAACTGAAAGGGCAACAGTAGATCATGTGGAGAAAGGCTATAGCATATGCACACTTGCGCCTGCCTTGCTGGTGTTCGTCCAGTTTCTGTCTTAAATAACAGCAGAAACCTGTTGGAGAGCTATCAAACTGCTACTGTTGTTTTCAGGAAGTCTTCATTTGTTTTGCTGTCACAGTATATTTTCAGACATTTGGTAGCTCTCAAGCATGTAATATTAAGTACAATATGTGCAATCCAGTTGGCAAAGCTTCATCAGTTGTCTGTTCTCAGCAAATTCTAATCCAGAGACTCCATTGTTTAATTATTGGAATCAATTCAGTTCCTCAGCTAATACCGTCTTGTGTATTCCATATTCCTTTTTAAAATGCTTGTTTTGTAATCCATTCCACTTTAGATGCAGGTTCCACTCCAGTCATTCCAATATTGCCAGACATTCTGTTCTGTCCACTCTGCTTCTCTTATTATAGATAACTCAAACTTAATCCATTCCACTGGTGCGTCTTTTGCAGTTCTGCATTTAATGTGCATTCTATAACCACAGCCTGTTTTTAGAATAAAATACCCAGTTTGGAAATAAGGGTAAGTGGGCTTTTATTATGTGTAATCTTTTGGATGACTATTAAATAGTGTAAAGTATCAAGTGCATCATTTGGAGCAACCAATGTTTTGTTTTAGTTGAACACTACAAATGCTCATTTGCAAATTAAAGAAAAAAGTTTATCAAATTCTCATTTGGAGCATACATGTGTAAAAACTATTTTTATTCAAACAACAAGACAGGGTCTAGGGGTAAAAACCTGGTGGCCAGGTGTCCTTTCAAATAATTTCAAGACCTTACATTAAAAGACCCCATACCCCCAGAGATCTGTTGTGTACAGTAGGTATCCTGATTTCACAGCCTCTTGTTGTATTGTGAGCTATGAACACTTATATTAACCAGCGACGATGAAAGGAATTGAATCTGGTTAGGATACTTTTAACAAAAAGGTTTCTGGTTTAATGTAATTGAAACCATAAGTCTATACCCACTCTTAAAGTCCTGTAGTGTGCATTTGAAAGACACTTGTCTTATAACTATTCCTGGAAACATGTTGCTTTACTTATGATGAGCAATAAAGGCATCTCTAAAAGCAGTTGTATTGTTACAAATGAGTTACTCATTGTTTAGTTAGCATACCGTACATTGAAACTAATGACTGATTGATAGAAATAAGAAGTTTAATTTGAAAGTATATGTGATGAAGTGGTTACTGCTGGGCAATAGCATTTTTAAGTAAATACTTTTCATTTCTAGGTCAGACACACCAGCATTGAAAGTTTAAGGTCTTAAAAGTTTAGCAACGGTTACAATTCATTTTCCTACCATGAATAGACTTCTGTGCTGTTTTCCCTGCCACGCCGATTACTGTTTAGTTGATCTTTTCATTTCTTCATTTTTAAGGAATATCTTTGAGGTACTAAAGAGAAGCCCTCACTTCTGTGTGTGCTGTGTGCTCTGCCTAGCAATGAAAACACAGGGAATCTTAATAGTTACAGATCAACATGGAGGAGAGGGCTGGTCTATAGTATTGAAACCTCTAAGACTTTTGAAAGTGAAGAAGTTGACTAGGACATGAGAACTTCTACACAATAATGAGGGGAGTATTGAAAATCTCACTGAAGCAAATGGGGAAAATATACAGTATACACTTTAACAGACTTGCAGTTGAAGAAACGGGATACACTAGTTCCTCCTGTGAATGTGGGTGTACCTTGTAATAGCATCAAGGAGATTTTTAAAAAAGAGGAAAATTGGGACTGTTTTATGTGTTGTATTAATTTTATATTTATTGTTTAGTTTTAAAGAGAAGAATGTTACTGTGGTATGTTTTAAGTTTGTGTTCCATTTTGTAATGGACAGACTTCATTTGGATGTCTGTTTTGGTTTGTACCGCTATCTCACTTTTCTGTACACTATCCCACCCCCACTCTCTCTTCTTTTCTATTCCCATTCCAGTTTTCTTTTATGTCCCCCAACCCCTCATACCTCCACCCCCGCCTCCTGCCTTTCTTCAGCCCATTTCTTTGGGGGGAGTTTCATTTCACTTGTAAATTTGTACAATTGAAATATTGTCAGTTTGCTAGAAAGCATGGAGACAAAAAAAAAAAATAGAAAATGAAAACAAATAAGTAAAAAACACATTTTGATAGATGAAATTCTGAAAAAAGATTTATTTCTGTGTAAAAATATTTAAAAGGCTGTATTATATTAAATGCAGAAAGGTAAATGTATTTGTTGTGAATATGAGATACTGCTATTAAAGAGTGCATGGAAACACTGGCACCTCTGTACAGTTTATTGATTGATTTGATTGATTTTTTATTTCTCAATTTGGGAATTTGTAGCACAATTTTTTTTTTAGTCAAGACAACTTGAGATTTAAAACAATATTTTTATTAGAGCATAAATACCAATAATATAAGCATGTATCGCAGCATTTTGACTTGCTGGTTTTTGCGCTGGATTGATGTCTCTCAGACGGCGCTGAGAAATAGGCAGAGAGGCAGTTCAACTAAGCCACCTGGCGAGGTGGAGGATGGGGAGGAGGTAAACCCAAAGCACTGACTAAAGAGGGAGGTTTACATTTACCTGACTTCATTACTAAGGGCAGCTGATACTTATTCAAGTTTTACATAAATGTGGGAATTACCTCCTTAGTCCAGTGACTGCTTGACTTTTGGTCATATTAGCAGTTGTATTCAGAATTTCCTAACTCGGATTCCGCCAAACTGTTATGTATGTCTATTATATTGTCCTGTAAACTAAAAATGTCGGAGAGAATTTATTCTATGCATAAAAAACCAGTATACTGATTTGCTGACCATGTTCATTTGAAATGATCATCTTTAAAAACTTTAAAGAACCTTGTACTGCACACACTCATTTTTAACCTAGATATTTTCACAGAACTTATTGTACTTAAAGCACTGACTAGGCCTGGGTAAGACCGTCAAAACTGATCATCCTCATAACTGTCAAAGGAAAATCCATGTGAAATTGTCTTTCTGGGTGTTTAATACATATTCATTGGTAACATCCAAAAGATGTTCTGGTTACATGTTAATGAAAGATTTAACTGAGAATTAAACCTTTGTTGCATTTCATCCAGTATACTGGACAACCAATGAAGTGGTTCAGACTGGTTTAGAACAAGTGTGGATAGTAATTATGTGCTTCATTACTATTTTATCTTATTGTTTGCTTCTCTTTAAGACATAATTTTATTAATTTTTGCACAAAATAACGGGGAACAAAATAAATGATCTAGAAGGGATTTATTTTGGTTTGAGGATTCATTTTTATCAGGATTGCTAGAACACATTTAAAGGTGTGTTGTGCCCCTTACTGTACACCTTTTTATCGCAGAGTATGTTAGCTATGGAACCTCTGTATTTAGTGGTAGGAGGATCAGGTTTGTTTAGATCACATACTGATGTCAGTGGCTAGCAAACTGGACAGACATCAAATCTGCATTTAAAACTAGAGACGCCAATGCCAATGAATTATAGCTTGGTGGAAAATCGAACATGATTGTAGGAAATTGTAGGTTTTGTTGTACTATGTTATTTGGAATGTTGTTGTTGGGGTGTGTTTTTTTTAATTAATCTGTGCCTTTGCCAAAAAATCAAATGCCACCTTTTTTTGTATCAACCCACCCCACTATCCAATCTAATTACCAGCTCATTGGTTTCTGCTGGGAGATCATTTGATTACTGAAGCATTTAATACGTTCGTATATGACACTCCTCAAACGATACAGCTTTTCCATTACAAGTTGATGTTCTTTATGTCAACACTGTGAGAAATTGCCTTTCTCTCAGATTTCCTGTAAACATGCAAGCCCCGGATAGTGACCCCCACTAAATTAGCAGGGCTGATTAAAATGAATTTGCATCATAACAACTCATTATGCGGCCCTTAGTTTTTTAACCTCTCCATGCTAATACAGCCATCCCATTTCCTACCAATAACAAAAGCAGCACCACAGTTTCAATTTTTGATAAAAAGAAATTGTAATTGTAAACTATAATTGTTTTATTACTGTTTTCTGTGAGTATTTTTTGTGTGTTTTTTCTGTCTTTTTTTTTTCACAGAAAGACGAACACAGCTGCTGGGCTCAGTAGCTCTGCGTTGACCGAGATACGCATGTCGGCTGAGATTGCTTGCAGTTTCTCCCACAGTATCTGATTGCCGTTTTGGTATCTGCTTGCATCACCATTACAGGGTTCGAAATTAACACCCGCCCACCCGCCAAACATGGGTTAAGTTGTTCTGTGGCGGGTTACTTTCACATACAGTGGCTCTCAAAAGTATTCACCCCCCTTGGACTTTTCCACATTTTATTGTGTTACAACATGGAATCAGAATGGATTTAATTAGGAGTTTTTGCCACTGATCAACACAAAAAAAGAGTCCATAATGTCAAAGTGAAAAATAAAATTTACAAATTGTTCTAAATTAATTAGAAATATAAAACAAATAATTGATTGCATAAGTATTCACCCCCTTTGCTATGACGCATCTAAATAAGCTCTGGTGCAACCAATTGTCTTTAGAAGTCACATAATTAATTGAATGGAGTCCACCTGTGTGAAATTAAGGTGTTTCACATGATTTCAAGTTAAATGCACCTGTCTCTGGGAGGTCCCACAGTTGGTTAGTACATTTCCTAACAAAAACTACATCATGAAGACGAAGGAACATTCAAAGCAAATCCGGAATAAGGTTCTTCAAAAGCACCAATCGGGTAGGATATAAGTACATTTCCAAGGCATTGAATATCCCCTGGAGCACAGTAAAGTCCATTGTTAAGAAATGGAGAGAATATGGCACAACTGTGAATCTGTCTAGAACAGGCCGTCCTCAAAAACTGAGTGTCCGGGCGAGAAGGGCACTAGTTAGGGAGGCCACCAAGAGGCCTATGGCAACTCTAAAGGAGTTAGTCTCCCACGGCTGAGCTGGGAGACACTGTGCATACGGCAACAATAGCCCGGGTGCTTCACAAAACTGGCCTTTATGGGAGAGTGGCAAAAAGAAAGCCATTGTTGAAAAAAACTCACATCAAATCTCGGCTAGAGTGTGCCAGAAGACATGTAGGAGACTCTGAGACCAAGTGGAAGAAGATTCTATGGTCTGATGATACCAAAATAGAGCTTTTTGGCCTCAACGCTAAGCGCTATGTTTGGTGCAAGTCTAACACCGCACATCATCCTGAGAACACCATCCCTACCATGAAGCATGGTGGTGGCAGCATCATGCTATGGGGATGCTTCTCTGCATCAGGGCCTGGAAAGCTCGTGAAGATAAACTGTTATATATTTTTGAAAAGCAGAATCTTGCCTGCTATGAAGTGTTCGCTGCATAAACGACTGTACGTTGTTGGCTTCCAGTTTTTACGATGTATGGCAGTGATCCATCTTTCTCATCTCTCAGCATCTTTTGGTATGCGGTAAAATGATAGATTCAGCTTTTGGCCGTGTCTATTGCTGCATCCAACAGCACAACACTCTACAACCATCTTCTAAAACAAAAAAAACCCCAGAAAAGTACAAAACTGAAATAGAAATGAAATGCGCAGTGCTTACATTACTTTGTTGGAGTAAAAATGTTGAGTAGGGTCGGCCTCGCTTTGTTGTTCCAGGCAGTCCAAAGAAACTGTCAGAGCCCGATGCAAACCTTTTAATCTGTGAGGCAGACTTTTTAATATCTGTCACAGTGCTCTTTCCAATTCCAAAATCGGGTGCTATTTTATCCCTGGTAACACAGTTTTCCCTGAAGTAAAAGTATTTCCAGCTTTTTTTCAGTTGTAAGCACAGCTCGCTTTGGCTTTCCTGTAGCCATTTTGCTGTACACGTGGATGCTGAAGAGCTTGATCATGGCGGATAAATGGTTCGGGCGGATATGTGACGGGCAGATACACGACTGATTACTATATTTGAGTCAGATCTTGGCATGAAGTTTGGTGGCACAACTTAGTCTATATATAGCATTTTGAAGTTCAGAATGGAAAGTTAGAAGAAAGTGAACATTGATTTAAAATCCACCTACTAGGAGTTGATAGGTGCTTATTTGTGCAGTGGTGCAGTATAGGTATAGAATTTCTAACATTAATTCATTCCAGTTGAAATATCAGCAATCAACTAGGCAACACACAGAATCATTTCTTTCTTTTCCTGTCAGAGATCACTGAGGTGCTCAACATCTTTCTCTCTATCGCTTGTCAATAAAGAAGAACTCTTTACAGGGTTTAAACTGAGCAACTTTTTGGGGCACTTTTTTAGTTTATTAAAACCTAGCTTACATATTAACAAATATCTTCCTTTGTTGTTAATAAGAAGTTAATATATAGGCCTAGTTACTGCCCACTAAAACTATAGTGTATTAACAATTAATTAACTACTAACATATTAGCACAAGTTTTTCTTTTTTGTTAATGGATAGTTAATAAGTGTGCCATGTTTACATCTTTTTGTAAACGCCTAAATTACCTGCAGTAAACTGAGAGGCACCGTTAAAAAAAAAAAACATGCTATACTAAATTAATTTAAAAACAACAAAGAAAACAGTACCTTTCAATTGGATATTAACATTACCACACATTTACTGCAGTACTAAGTAATACATCATGTTTTTTTTGTTGTTTTCTTTCCATTTTTATCAAACATCCTGCAAATGTACAGGTAACTTGCACAAGCAAACTAAGAATTTGAAACAAAAACTCTAAATGTATATATTTTTTTATTAATGTACCTTTTTCCTATACCATCTCCTTAAAATATATTTTAAAATGTTGTCATTGTGTCATGATAAACAAGCACGGCTCTGAGTATTCATTTGGCAGGAAGCTGAGTCCTGTCAGGTGCATTGTGGACACTGTAGTTTTCTTAACAGTGATTGTATAACAATGCTGGCAGACAAGTATGTAAAGAAATATTCATCTACAGACAGTCTTTGTGCAAAAAAGCAATTAACCGGAATGCCATTCAGTAAGTATGCAATGTATTAATAGTAAAGTAAACTAAGAAGTTTACACAGTTAAAGCCTTAATAGTTAATATATAGTTTACTATTTATAAACTATTTTATAAATGTTAGATCCCTACTAAGGAATTATCAAGTCAATAATTTTGAAATGTGTTTGCAAAATATTAAAGTAGGGCTGTGCTGATACTCAGTAAATCCTAGTAATTGCCTTTAACATATTGTTGTTGGGTGTTCATTTAAATGGAATTAACTTCATGCAAGACATGTTTAATATACAACACAAACCAAAGTGATTCCTCGTTTGCGCCTGTCTGTGCATGTATTGAGTACCAATCAATAACAATCAGAGTGATTTAATAAAGGTGATAAAACCAAAAACCAATCTGTGATTGTTTGCCTTAACTGCGTCTTATCTGTTTGATATAAAAAGATTTTTGAATTTTTGTGGGATGAAAGGACATTTTGCTTCCAATTGGCTTTAGTCACTCAGTGCGGAAATGTATTTGCCATTGATTCTTACTTAATTGTATAGATTTGGGCAAACGAGAGAAAGCAGCTTTTCTTGTCAAATTAACACATTTTTAAAAAGACTTGTTTTAAGTTTATTTAATACCTGCTGACATAAATATGTTAAAGGAAACAACCTGCTTGCACAACCCTAGATTAAAGTCTCTTTAAAATATGTTACTGTAGTAATGCTTGGCAAATGAGTTCAGGTTTTGTTACATTGTACATGTTTTATATATTAACTTACAATTAATAAATAATGAACAACATGTGTTAATGTATTAGTAAGTTTGTTACAGTTAATACAATAAAAATAGCATGACCCAAAACTGTAAAGGACATTAATGTACATTTATTTATTTGTGAATATATAAGTGCACTGTGCCTAATAATTAAATAAGATAATATCACATAACATTACTATAGAATGACTTCAAAATGTCTTCATTTTACAAGTGAAAAATAAATCGGGCTTAGTGCTACAATAAGTCAATATATTTTTTTTCATCATATTACAGTGAATATTTATATGCATTTAGATGCATTCCCAGATTCTTAACAAAAAAAGAAAAGTTTTTTTTTGTGAAATGATTGATTCATCTACCTAGAGTTCAGGCTCGCTGTAAATAACCAAATCTCTGCAGAGAGGAAGGTGTATATTTGTTTTGCTTGCTGCGGCGAACACCATTTCATGCTGAAACAAGCCGGCAACCAGGAGGGAATCGGCTCTTGTGATGTCTTCATTTACAAGCCCTGCTCTGCTTACAGCCCTTCCGCTTTCAGAAAGCTCACTTGCACGCCAAGCATTTCAAACACGGGGGGCCAAAACAAAACTGCTGAGGCCAAATCAAAACTGCTGGGGCTGTGTCATTGTCTATAGAGGGGTGTTACTCAATGGCACTGTAAAGCCAATGTAGAGATGAACAAAAATTAAACAACTAACTTCATGTTACTGTCTGAGACAACTGAATAAATATGAACAACTGGGGATGGTGCATTTGTTGCAGATTCCGGGACTTTTCCAATCTATAGGCCAGTCAAGGCAGTCAAGTCCTAGTTTGACTCTAATAACATAGTATTGTGTTGTTAAATGTCTTCATTTTACAGGGAAATTAAATTGAGGAGCCACGCAGGAAATCGTCAGAAGAGAATGGAGCAAGATGTCAATGGGTCAATGAGTGAAGCATAAAGAATGTACTGGCTGTTGTCTTCAACTCAGGTATGCAGCCTGCTCGGAAAATTGTATATTATATTGGCTTGCGCTCCGGTGCCTGTGAATCTTTTCCCTGCCTGGTTAATTAAAAGAGCCCAGTGCCGGGGCTCCACGTTTTTTTGTTTTATTTTGTAAAGCAAGCCTTGGCCTCCCCCTCTTGATTTTTCTGACTTTTCATTTCTTTTACTTTTGGTTTCCTGCACTGGTGGGGCAATGCTTGCTCCCATTACATGACACAGGCAATAAGAGCTGAAGGGATTATTTCCACCTTTGAACCTCTATGTAAGGCGACGCCTTAGGGTTAGTCCTTGGACCACTCCCTCTATAGATTTGACCTGGGATCTGATTTAGGTAATACTAATATACATTTATATGTTGATGTCAATATTGTGTATATGGCAGGCCACTCCATATTGACAATAGTACAGAGTGATTTGCAGGTTGCATTTAATATTGTACAACACAGAATGTTTCAGGAAAGAAAATTACTTAATGTATCAAAGTCAAAAACAATGTTGTTCTGTTTTTACAGGAGGAAGATTAGAAATCTGTACTGGGTTATTGTTACACTACATGAAGAGTTACTAGAGAGTTTATTTTTATAGATATCGAGGTATATGGGTTGATGAGCATCTTACTTTTAAATACCATATTGATACATTGGTTTTAAAGGTAGGCCTTAAATTAGGTTTTCTTTTTTGGAACATGAAGGCTTTTCCACAGTCTATCAGTTAAAGTTAGCGACTGCTACTATTTTCTGTTTTCCATTATTGTGATTACATTGACCATTTTGCTTGTAAGCAGTCTTTAAACTAGATGTATTATATGATTCATGTGGCAGATTTGTTCTAGAGTGATCCCATTTGAACTAGCCTGGCTCTACCTTATGAACCATACTCTTTTCATTGGCAATTGTTTTGTGTTTAAGGTTTTTAAAGGCTTGGCACCTCCCTATCGGAGTGCTGTGATAGAAAGGACTAGCATTGGCAATAGTTTACGTTTTTCAGGATTCTGTTCATTTGGCTGTTCCAAGGGTTTGAACACATTTGGGAGATTTTTCTTTTGCGTATCAACTCCCGAAGACATGGGACTGTTTCCATCATAGTATGAAGGTGGAATTTGATAATATGATAATTTAAAGTTTTTGATTATCATATATAATCTGATAATTAAAGTTTTTAAAGGTAATTTCTAAGAATTGCTTAGAAACTCCTGCCAGTGCTTCTCCTTCATTAACAAATTGAAATATGTCTTATTTATTCTGCTCTTTGATGCTGATTTACTTTTGATTCACACATGTTTTGATTGTGTTCGTACTTTGTGATTGTTCTTTTTTATTGCTTTTCAGGACCTCCTTGTAAATGAGGCTTCGATCTCAATGGATACATCTCCTGGTTAAATAAAACAATTAATAATCTTGATTTCTGTGATTTTTAATAAGTCGTTTTTAGGGTGACTGATTTATTGTCGTTGAGCACAGTTTGAGCTGCCAGATGTTGTTTCGCGGTCCGCTCTCCCAAACTGCACAAGATGCAGTTACAATATACAATAAGAGACAATCATCCATTTAGGTATAGCAAGATATTTAGTTATGAAAGAGTCTGAGTCGGGGTAATGGGTAATAAACCTCCCACCCCTGGTCATTCTGTATTCCAATAAAATGGATGTTGCAGAATGACGGCACTTTGTCATTAACATGTTTTGATTATATTGAGGTGATTATATATTCAGTGATACCAATATACGTAGCAAGGGGTCTGAGTTGGGTACAAGGGGTGATTAAAAGTGGTGTATTGACTCTAGCTGGCATTTAATATGTGTCCTAAAGGGCGCTCAATTGCTTACAATTAGCTATCAATAAACTACATTCTGTTTGGTTGGTATCCAGGTACACTTGGTAGGGAAGTGTAAATAATGTATTGTATATTGAGAACCACTCTCTTGGGAGCCCACAAGTGTTCAATTTTATCTGGATATAGCATCAGTGAAATTGAGGAATGTTGCTTCCCCCTCCCTGTCCATGTTAGATTCATGGAAGATGATTTCCACAGGGATGTCGGATGCTCTAAATGCCTTCATCGGCCGGGTCTCCTGCTGTGGCAATCCATTGCAGTGCCATATATCCTTATTGGCGTGTTACTGTATCAGGGCCACTGTGAACTGTTTGTTCTATTATCTGCTGTGTTGCTATTTATGGTAATGTTGTGTACTGTTCTGCCATTGTTTATTCTGAGGTAATGCACATGTATAATTCCATGATTATTTAATGGTTGGTACTAGCTATCCATTACATAAAATGGCCCCTTAGCAAAGGCTAAAAAGAGATGATGCGATGCCTACTGGACTTGTTTTGTTCTAGTTCCATAATTATATTTGAACCCAGAGTGCCCTGCTGCTCAGTCAGTAATTATCCCCACTAATTAGAATAAGGGAGTTTGCTAGGAGGCTTCTTTGCTTTTGGAGTTCATTATTGTTGTAAGGGCTTGCAGGCTAACATGGAGAAAAGAGAAAGAGCTGTAGACAGGGAGATAACTAGCAGCAAAAAAAGCAGTGTCAAAGGGAGTGAATTAATTACCTGAACACAAATTAAATTTGAAAGAATATTTAACCACTGTGTATAACTCGCTAACACTGTAATTAGAAGAGCAGCAGCCCCTGGGTTTTTTTTCATCTGTGGAGAGGAGGGAGGCTTACATGGAGAAAGGAAAGAAATGCAGAGAGAAGCGCGTAGTTGCACGTACCCGGAAAGACTCTATTGCAATCAGCTGCGGGACGGCCCTCTTTTGGAGAAACCATGGCGACGGGTTGATTGCAGGGAGGGCTTTGTGGGTACAAAGGGGAAGCAGCAACGTCAGTACACCGCCTTGTGCTGACGTGTACAAACAGACGGCCGGAGCCTGTACTGTTTATTATTTGTTTTCTTGGTTTGTGTGTGGTTACGTTGCAGAGGAGGAGTGAGCCCCACGGAGCTATTACCACTGATCCAGCAGTCACAAGAGCACTTCCATGCACAGCACCGCATTTACTCAGCAGAAGTGTTTTCAGAATAACCCTCTTAATAACCCTTATCCTCATCAATGGCAATGGTGGTTCAAGTGGTAATGGTAGTACAGGGGCAGTTACAATGGTATGAGCTATTGGTAGCATCACAGTCGTATAACACAGTGGTAACCTATTGCAGTAGCATTTTACCAAATCAGTACTAATGTACTATAATCATATCAGGGTTGCTACAAAATATGTACCATATCTATTGCATTGTCATTGCAAAGCTTAGGCCTTGCTGTTAATTTCCCAGGGTTTTTCAGTGTTACACTGCACAGTAGTATTATAATAGTATCCCAGTAGCATTTTTCAGTTTTCTCTGAACTCAAAGGGATTTCAGGGTTACATACACCTATTTTGAACTGTAAAGATGTCATTAAAAAAAGATGAGGGTCCCCAGAGTGGTTTGCCTGGTAAAGGAATGACTGTGTGGTGTGCAGGATGATCTGTACAGTCAGGGGAGCGCAGGTTTGCATCATGGATGTGCTGTTGCTTTGGCTCTGGCTGTGTAACACGGGTTAGGGAGGGTCAGAGGATGCCACTGACAGTCTTGTTCCCCTGAGCTGTTTTGTGGAGAAAAACAGGCGTAAAATAATTGGTCACTATAAATTACTGTATTTAACATGTTCTTACTGTGGGGAATGAAGACTCAAGGCTCCGCTTTTCTTGTTTTTTTTTCTGTGATGCAGTTATGCATTCAATTATGCTATGAATCGGGTGAGCATGGGGCTTATTTAAGAAAGACTAACAGCTGTTTGTAAATCTAAATGTTTTTTATTGAAAGTAATTCTCAAGATATTTGTATACTGCATTTCTAGTCTTGGTTTTCAGTATTGGAGCAGTTGTTGTGCAATTACACAACTATTGAAAGCTTTTAGGCAGATCTTGAGCCTACAAAGCAAGTGCATTGTACTACTGTATGTAATATAAGAGTAGGGCATAGGGTATCTCTTCTTACTTTGGATGAGAGGACTACAAATCGCTGTTCTGGATTCACAACCTTTACGAAATGATTTCTCTTATAATAAGAGATGCAAATAAAGATTTTTATAACTAAAAAAAAAATCAGGAACCACTTTTTTATCATTATTTTTTATTTTTTATTTATTTTTTTGCTTTTAACCCCAAATGAGAATTGTTCTGTATGTTCTGTACAAAGGATAACATTTTGACAAAACCCAGTCATAAACCAGAAGCTGGCTATTTAATGTAGTATGGAAGTCTGAGAGACAGACAGGCATGTTACTGGCAGCCCTAGAGAAGGAAGACAGGCATTTAAAGAAGAGTAGTATTTCTGTATGAGAAAGTGAAATTATTTTACTGGCAACTACCTGAAGTGGTGTCTGTTTGTTAACAGAATTCAACATGAAGAAATGTGTTGTTTTGGTGGATAGTGTTCTTGTGCTGGTTTATAATTTTCACGTGGGTATTTTGCAAGATTGGCAAGCACTTTTAAAATCATAATACAAACCCTTCCTTGCTGATATTTTCCTAGAGTATAAACAGTATATAAGCTTTTATTGTTTATTGTCATATGTTGGAAAAAGACCTCTCATGCGACAGCTTAGGTGGACACTTCTGTATGTACAGTAAGTATGTGATATCATTATTCAGAAGCTTTATCAATAAGATACGGTTGACTTCAGTGCTGGTTAATAATAATAATGGTAGTATGTGAAGGATGTCAATCTGATGAATCCATTCTATATATCATCCATTCTTGGGAATGTATATGATGAACAGACCCCTATAATCAGAGCTGAACATCTTTGTTTCTTTTGAGACATTGAGGATAGTAAAGGAACCTCAAGTGACAGGCACTGCTTTGAGGCTGTCACAGTCAGATTACAGGCTTCCCTGATTCACTGACTGAATCTTGTATTCAGAATTATTGTTGACAGGCTTGAGAGCTGCAGAAGTACCTAATATTATTAAGAGGAAAAGATGAAAGGAAATAAAGTGACATTCTCTGAATATTTGCAAACTATTCAAGAAGTGTCCTTCTATCTATTTCAATCCTATCACCAGGGATGAAAAATGTTGTTCTTGAAGACAATTCAGTAGTTCGGGACAAACACCAGTCACAACATGTTTTAGTAAAAATATTTATTGGGAATAATGAGGAGTATGCAAAATTACACAGAAGTATGTTATATATGCACATTCATTTGGCATCAAACCTAACTTGGTTTGAGGGCTCGCTGCCTGGCCGACTGGACGAGACAGAGACCCCCCATAGATAAAACCTACCTTTTTAGGTGGAGATGGGGAGGTGGTGGGTTACGATGAAATCGAAACGCAAATGAGAGGTAGGTGAAGAGGGTGTTTGTAGTGCTAACAATCTTAATTAGCTAATGTGTAAATTGAATGATTAAATTTGGTGACGCGGAGATTGGTGTCTGACCCTCCTCCCGAACTTTAGTTATGAACATCATTTTGAAAGAGCAAAACTACGTTTCTCTACTAGTTTCCTAAATTTTACCTTTAAATTTATATTTAAGGTCTGGAACAAAATGAGGGCAGTGACATAGTCATTAAAGTCTAACTACAGCTATAGCGACAACATAAACTTTGATTTGAACTTACGGATATATAACAAGGGTGGATAACTCCAGTCCTTGGGGGTGTCACATCCGTGCTTCATCAGGGCATTTATCCTGGTGGGTTAGGTGATTTATATACAATATATTCGTGGTCTAGGCCAGAGTGAAATAAATTTCAGCAACCCAAAAAATCTTTTAAGAGGAACAAAAAATAAACAGTCACAACACTATAATAGGACAGCTTTGTGAACAGGTAACCCCCGCCCCTTGGTGTATTTTGGTTTATTTTGCTATAGTTTGGCTTATGTAGCACGGGCGATTTAAAAAGTATGTTTGTATGTGGGCACAGGGAAGTCTCAATTAGTTCATGTGCAGACTGTGCCGGGGCCAGATTAAATGATTAGCAATTGAGTGCCGGCACAGCTGTATTTAAAGAGTCACGAATTTCTCACTCGGGGTTGGGTGTACAGAGAGGAGGTACGGGAGAAGGAGACAGGAGAAATAAAAGAAAGACAAAAAGAAAACAATTGCTACGCAGGCTGGGTCTGCACCAGCATGATACTTGTTTGTGTTTGTTCTGTGTTTTGTTTGTTTAAACCTTTTTATTTATAATAAACTCGCACATCAGCGCATTCACTCATCACACTGTGACGGGCATTTCCTGGTCTGACGATACCACAAAGCCATTCCTTTTCCCATTCCATATAAATCTCGAGACAACCCTGTCCCAATCATTAAATTGTTTTATCGGTATTTCTACTGGTAAAGTCCGGAATAGGTATAGTAGCCTTGGTAGAATATTCATCTTAATAGACTCACGCAAGATGGAATTTGTTACCCCTGGAGCTTAAATCCAGGGGTAACAAATTCCATCTTGCTATATCTTCTTTAATTTTAAAAGTTTAAGGGTCGTAATTTATTTTATGCAGACCTGATAATTATTTTGGTAAATAAACCCCTAAGTATTTAATAGAGGTCGAATGCCACTTCGATTTTATATTTATCCTTCAACTGATCCCATCTCCTCCAAAGATCTGTTCATTAGTTTATTCAAGGGTTTTGGAATTTTCAAAGAATTATTTGAAGTATTTAGTTTTTTATTCAAATGTACAGAGCCATCATATCAAACATCTTTTAAAAAAAATTACGGTCACTGCCTGGGAGCATATATATTGAACAAGGTTATTTGAGTATCCTGAATTCTCCCCTTCACCAAAATGTATCTTCCCTGTTTATCTTTAATTTCAGATAAACATTCAAAATTAAGACCCCATGTCTATGGCCAGATTTATAAGAGGAGTAAAAAACATTTTGAAATCACATTTGTTTAAGTTTTGCATGTTCTATTTCAGAAAGATAAGTTTCCTGAAGAAACGCTGTGTGCCTTCTCTCTTAATTTTTGTTGCAATTTTACTTTGCTTTATCAGATTATTCAACCCGTTAAAATTAAAAGACATTACTTTAAAATCTTGATGAGTCATGTTGCATCAGTAAGAATTACTCTTTATACAAACTCCCTATACCGGTTTCACTGTCTGATCTCCTATTCTTATTATATTATGTGGTAGGCATTGATAACAGAACGTGTTTAACAGTAACAAGTAACATATTTGTCTGTACAGTACTGATTTCGTAGTAGAGGTCCACTCCTGTCTGGACCATTTATGACCCAGAAAAAAAAAAAGCAGGTTCTTTAGGGAAAGCCTCGTACTCCAAGGGGGAGAAGAGGGCCCTAAATGGCAGAACGTATACACTAGATAAATAATAATAAAATAAAATAAAAGAGGGTAATGTGTTGCTATGGGTCTTTCCATCTAACTACCTCCTGATCTATATTTAACTAAATGCATGCATTCCTTATTCTGCTAGGGATTATTATGTCATTTTCAACTTTTTTTTATTCTGTTTTGTTTTCAACAGTTTTCCTTAACCAATATATTATCAGCTAATTTACTCAATTAGTCAACATTTTCGGAGTGTGTAATTCAGACAGTCAAACTTGCTCTTGCACTCTCAGTCTTGGGAAGAGGTTCGACAATGGAAAGCCTGGAATTGTGTTTTATAATGTTCTCTTTGAGGGTTCTCTTCTCTTTGTTTCCTCTGATTTTTTGCTTTCTGCCAGGGTTGGTTTATACGTTTTTCTTCCATTGGTTCAGGTTTCTTAGGTGTGTTGACCGGGAATCCTCTCTGACAGGTCTTTTGTTGCCTCCTTCGCTGTCTGGTATACTTGAACCACGGTTTCGTAGAAGACTCGCAACCTGGCTGGAAATGGTGTCTAGAACTTTATTTTATTTTCTCTCAAAATTGTTTTGATTTCTTCAATTTCAGTATCTCCCATATGGTATTTATAATACACATTCTTATTGCCTGCGTGCAGTACCTGACACTTTTCTCTATTAAATGTCATCTGCCATGCTGTCTAGATGATTTTGAATGACCTTTGCTGCTGCAGTGGTGTTTGCCACTCCTCCTATTTTTGTGTTGTCTGCAAATTTAACAAGTTTGCTTACTATACCAGAATCTAAATCATTAATGTAGATTAGGAATAGCAGGGGACCTAATACTGATCCCAGTGGTACTCCACTGGTTACCTCGCTCCATTTTGAGGTTTCTCCTCTAATCTTTCTGTTTTCTACATGTTAACCACTCCCTAATCCATGTGCATGCATTTCCTTGAATCCCTACTGCGTTCAGTTTGAGAATTAATCTTTTATGTGGAACTTTGTCAAAAGCTTTCTGGAAATCTAAATAAACCATGTTGTATGCTTTGCAGTTATCCATTGTTGATGTTCCATCTTCAAAAAAAATCAAGCAGTTTAGTTAGACACAATCTCCCTTTCCTAAAACCATGCTTCGAAAAAATGTTTTGGAATTGGTTTCAATACCCTTGGCAATGTTAATTTCTATCTCTCTCTTGGCCTTTCTTATTTCTGTTTACTTTGTTTTTGGTCCCTTTTAAACATTCTGTAAAGTGTCTTTTTTCTCTGGATATTTTTTTAAATTGATCTATTAAACCATGTTGGCCATTTTCTTTTAATTTTGATTTGTCTACTTTAGGATGTAATTGTTTTGCGCCTCTAGTACTAAATTTTTTAAAAATAGCCATGCATTTTCTGTGGATATGTTTTTTATTTTGCTCCACTCTACTTCTGTTAGTCTCTGCTTCATTCCCTCATAGTTGGCCTTTTTAAAATTGTAAACCTTAGCTTTAGTCGTTAGTTTTGTGGTTTTAAAAAGCACTTCAAATGAGACCATGTTGTGATCTGAGTTTGCCAATGGTTCTCTGACCTCTGTTTTAGTTCTTCTGTCTTCGTTATTTGAAAAAACTAAATCAAGGTATGCCTCCCTTCTAGTCAGTGCACTGACAAATTGCGTTAGGAAGCAGTCATTTATCATTTCTACCATTTCAATTTCGGCTGTCTTACTCCCCACAGGGTTTTCCCATTTTATATGGGGGAAGTTGAAATCCCTCATTAGTATGGCTTCTCCTTTGCTTCACACATTTCTAATGTAATTGTATCACAGATTATTTTGCTCGCGTCTGAATTTGGTGGTCTATAGCTTATCCCTGTTATAATCATTTAATTTTTGTCCATTATTCTGGCCGATATTGATTTTGTGTCTTTTTCTTCCAGATTTAACATGTGGGCTTCCAAACAGTTTTTGATGTATAGCACTACCCCGCCCACTAATATTATATTCGTCTCCATCCCTCTCGGATAACCAAGTTTCTGTAACACCTATCACATCATAGCCACTTGTTAGTGCAGTAGCTTCAAGTTATAACAAGCTACTGCAGTTGTTGTTGCCCTTGTTTTGATGTAGTCTCCCTTCTGTTTTTTGTTGATTTCTCCCCCCCCTTCCTTTCTAGTTTAAATGCTTCTGAACCTCCTCGAGGATCCTTTCTCCAAGTAGATTGAGTAGGTTATACTCATACCTAAAACTATCACCGGCAGTCATTATTACATTTTAAACAACATCAGTATTAAAATGAAAGACAAACTATCAGATACAACTCAAAAGTTTTATTCAAGCACATCATATCAAACATCTGCACAGCCGAAACACCGTATTTAAATGAACAATTAAACATAAAAGGGTTTATTTTCTAACTTACCACATATAAAGCACTACTTCAAAATCTGATTGCTGCGGTACTGGTTTAGATGTAACAGAGTAGCCGAAACAGAGCTCTCCAGTAGCAGTGGGCTATTGGACAGTGTGTCACAGCAGTGCCACAGAGGAGCCAAGCACAGATTGACTCAGACAGTCACTACCACTATCACAGGCAGTGTCACTGAGCTCTTACTGATGAGATACAGCACACACAGACGCATGCCATCCCAACCCTAAATGTGAGAATTAACTGCTCCATTTAGGCTCAGTGGTTGGGTGATGTTTACAAAGTGAACATTTAATTAAAAACTACATCTCTATTCAGCTGTGCAGAAAGGAGATAGAGTGTCATTCTGCAGCCATTGATAGTGATCTTTTTCTTTTCTCTTTTGTTCAATTTTTCACCCTGCTTTGATTCTCTGGTCCATTCTTCATTGCTTCTACTAGGGAGGAGGCAAAAGGAACATCTACCTCGCACCTGATGTATCTAGCAGTGGGCTTTAATGTTTTGCTTTAAGCAATTTCCCTGTGAGTAATTCAAGGACAAGACTGCTTTCTTTATAGAAAAATAAACTGGCAATGGTCCCAATTCTCTCCTGAATTATTTGTTTTGCTGTTCTGATAAATTTAAATTGATATTCATGAAACTTTTCTAAATGGTTGTTGGCTTCTTTATGACAGATTTCAAACATACCAAGTCCCTCAGCACTAAACACCAGGCTGTGCTGCTAACGAGTAGAACACACTGCTACCCAGACCCTCAGTTCTTACCACTTGTAGGGCTACTGATTGTTCATTCTGGGGAATAGCAAATTCTGTTTTCCCAATTTTTTTATTGATAATTAAACATGGCATTTGAACATGCATATAATGTTGATAGTTAAAATAAGTAAATTACCACCTTTTTCTTTCTTTTTTTTATTAAAGCCAAGATTTTCAATCAGACTTCTTGCTGTAATAGTAAGTAAAGCACCTGAAGACATCTACATTTCATCATGTTTATAAACATCACTTGGCTCATTGCTGTTATTAAAATAAGCAGGAAAACTTAAAACTTAATTATAACAGTTCAGAAAACAAATGTCCAGCACTGTTGTGAGAGAATCATATTTACAGTCTTCCACTAACACTGTAGTTCAGTGTACAAATAAAGGTGTTTTGAAAAGACATGTTTAGCTTATTGCTGGCATTACAATAACAATAACAAATATTAAACCGTTTAGTAACAGTCCAGCAATGTCATGTGAGAGTAATCCTATGTATAGTACTCCACAAATTAAGTTTAGCATTTTACAACAATAACTGGGATAAAATATGAAACACTGTGATAGAAACGGCGTGCTGACTGACTCCTTGCTACACAGGTTCACTGCTGTGTATCACATGATTGTAATTTAAATAGCGCCCCTTTTAATGTAAACGCACAATAAATCCTCCAAATGATTTCTTTGCTAATTCTGCCTTGTTATTTTCCAAATTTAACAAGAGGTGTGTCTCGACAGAATGTCTTTATGAAACAAACGGTGTGTAGTGTAGTGACTACATCCTTTACACAGTAAAGCCATCAATTTCCTTTAAGGACAGGATAACTAGAAAAATAGCTTTGAGCTTGTTTCTTCATCGTCAGATAATATAATGTAATTAAGAAACGGACATGGTTTAACTTTGCTAATTATAGCTTTATTAAATGCAGGTAGAGTGGAAAGAAATAACAATAAATACGCATTAATTTAGCTTACTTACTTCGGCAAAGCTCCGCCTTGAGCGCAGTACCGTAGGTCTAAGTTTTTCAGCATAGAGAAGAATGCAGTGCGTTGCATTTGTTGTTGCCGTCTTTTTTGCTTTGTTGTTCTCTACGTGTTTACGACTGGCAATATGATCTTTAATGGCATAGACTCCTACATGATCAAGCGAATGACAGAAAAACTCTTTTGTTGAAACATTGCATTTTCTTTTCTTCGTTGGTGCAGCCGCCATGTTGAGTTTCAGCAGAGACGTGTGAGTGAAGTCACATAATGAATTAACTCAACCTGGCTGGGTGTAGTAGCAAAAAAGACAGAAAACTGGAGTTACGAGGAGAAAAAAACAAAACTGCAAAATTTAATTCCCCAAATGCCTAATTCCGCTATTCTGTCCACGATTCCGCGATCGCGGAAACTCAGTAGCCCTTCCTCTCAGTCCCTCAGATCTAACCACAAAGCCTCACTGCTTTCCAATTCCTCAGCTCTAACCACTAGGCCACAATGCCTTGGTCCCTCAACTTTCTCTACTTGACAACTGCCTCAAAGTCCCTCAGCTCCAACTACAAGGCCACACTTCCCTGAGTGAAGAGTAAGACAGGTTTAAAACAATAAAGACACCCCTCACTTATTTATTTAACATTTTTTAGTAGATTGTGATCCCCACCTTTTGAGGAGCTGTGATGAGCTACAGCTCCTCAAAAGACACCAGGGAATACATAAAAAGGGAGCACATTTAATTAAACACTGAATATCCACTCAGGTGTGAGACAGAGATAGATGTAGGGGGTGGGTATGAAAGACTGGGGAGGATGTCTTCTGATTCCTGCAGGATGGTTACAAAAAATCACTGGGCCAATTTGCACTTGATACATCTTTAAATAATTTTGAAGCTTGTGAATTTGGTGCTCATGATGGAAAGTTCCAGTCAACAGGCACCATGAGCACTCCCCCTCCCAGCTCTGTAGGTGAGAATATTGAAGTCCCAACCTGAACTCCACTATCCCAATTCTCTTTCAAGCAGAGACTGACGTTTGTGCTGATCTGTTTGGTGGTTTTGCGATGTGGTTTAAAGTCCAATGGGGACCCAAGCTGGATTCACACCCAGAATACCAGACTTGAAAGCATGAAAGGCTAAAGCAATCCATGCTGCACAACTCCTCTTAATTAATTAGTGCCCTTTAAACGTATATTCTATAGCAGCAGCATAACATGGCCATCTTATACATGGCACTGCACAGAAATGTGTTGATCCCAGAATTTGAAGGATGTTATTTTTGCAGTCAGTGTGGTGTACTGGAAGGTGCTTGTTTGGGAACTTCTGTGCCAGTTAATCTCTCTGAGAACCAATTTCCCTCTGTTTTCTGCTGATTTATTTCTTTACATTAGCCTCTTATAAGCTGCTTGTACATAAAACAGTGGATGGCACCCTTAACCAAAAATGTACGACTAAATTACTGCTCGGTTCCTGACTGCTACTCACTCAGAAATACATACTGTCAAAACAAATGTACTATTAAACCTGTCTTATATTGCTTGAAATCAGTCCTCTTCATTTCCATCAACAGCGAACCAAAATCAAACCAGTCTGAATTTGGGCTCTGTTAGTGGAAATCTCCATCTCTCTGTGATTGAAAAAGTTAACTAATGTACATCAAAACAAATAATGGCAGATAAGGGTGGACTGCAAAGAAAAACAAACATGTAGGTAGAACATAATGCTATTAGTTATACTATTATGAATATTTTGAGGGTAGGTGAAGGAATATAAAGAATGGTAATTGTACAAAAGCATGATACTTAAAGCCCATTTTAACCTTTAGTGTACTGTCCGGTTGCAGATTGGATTGTAGACTGCAGATAGAACTGGCATTGCAGCCCCAGTTTAATTTTGGGTTAAGATGAGCTTCTACAGACAAAGTTTTGTCCTGATGAGTTTTACAGTTTTACAATTGCTCATATTGTTGTACTGTAGCTGCCCTTATGTTAACATTGCAGTTTATCACAGAACCATTACACTCCATTTCCATTAGAGATTCAAGGGACTTCATCGTTACTGTTTTTCACTTTGTACAGCATCTTTTTCTCTCTCTCCTAACCTTGATTCCTCTGTGTATTTTCTCCCACTTGGGATTAAAATCCTCTAAAACATCACTGAGACAAACACGGCCTCTAAACCAGCGGTGTCAAACTAAGTTAAGTTATTTAAATGATCTAATTATGTGATTCACTGGACACATTTAACACCTCTCCAGGCCTCAAAATACTTTATAGGTAGTGTACCTTTTAAAATCATCAACTGTAAAAGACCTTGAAAAATATTAAATATGTCCAATTTAATTATATCAATTAAGTTAACTCGGAGCTTAAGTTGGAATGAAAACCAGTGTAGAGCAGTTTAGGGGGTTACTTCAGGTACTGGGCCCTCACATCTCCACGCAAACAACCAATTACAGAGAAGCCATTGGACCAGCTGAAAGATTAGCTATATGTCTTAGGTCAGTATATCAGTATAATATTTTTAAGAACAAAATGTTCCGATAACAATACGTTCGGTTACATAGATCCCTGAAACCCCTTTTCTCAATATGCACTTACCTGAATGAGGTTTTATGTATACACTGGCATGAAAGGAAAACAGGAATTCAAATTACATGTTTATTACGGGAATAAATAAATAACAACGAATACAATATGAACAATTATTAACTGATTAAATTAGGTAATAACGCCCCCTATTTAGAAAAAAAGCAACACTTTTAAAATATATACAGTATTAGGAAGAAAATTGTGCCAACCTTAATTATAGGCTAATTTAGATTTTATAAATTTGTAAATGATTGCAGGTCATGCATGTACGGATTTTGATGGTACTGATTTTGTGGCTGGTGGTGCTGTCCAAATTCAATATCAAACAACATTTGTTTGATCCTAAGCTCTGCTGCAGCCCGCTGTTGAGGTGTCATTCTGCGCAGAGATGGAACTATGCTAGCCGCAGTTATCTCCGATTCATCCTTTTCCTCTCTGTTCACCTCTCTCAGTAATTTCAGAATCTCCCCCTGCACTGGGTCAATAGTTTCTCTAACTAGTTTCCTCCTCTTGCCTAAGGGAGGCCATGCTGCTGGTTTGAGGGCAGATGGTGCTGCAGGGTCCCCTGCACTTCTGGCTGTACTCCATAGAAGGATTTGCAGGAGAGGATGGGTGTGATGAAATTCATTCATCGCTCTCCTGATCATTAGCCTCCTGCTCTGCACTCTGTGCTGAAGGGTGGGGACAGATTTGTTGATGTTCTGAACAAAAAGAAATATGTTATCTGGCTTTATTATTATTATTATTATTATTATTATTATTATTATTATTATTAGTATTATTAATTTGCTTATCAGTAATAACAAACTATAAGAGTATATACAAAATAATTGAAGTTATAAAATAAATTCAGATACTGAAATTTAGATATGCACTTCATTGTAACGTGCTGCTAAATAAATAAAGAAAATGTAAAGCACACATTATTGTACGTATACACTGTAAATACCTTCTGTCATTCAGTTTTTGTTGACTTGGCTGCCTGCCCACTCTTTTGATGTAGCATTTGGCGTCTGTATCGGACAAAAGTATCCCGTAAGCCCTTCCAATGCAGTTTGCACTCACAACTTAAATAATAGTAATTATCGTTTTAGGTTTTTAGCTACCGGTGATTTCAGACCAGTTGTGGAGTAGGACCCACAACAGTGGGGAAGATTGTCTCGGAAACATGCAGTGAAATGTGGAATGTTCTGTAAGACAAATACATGCCCACACCTACTGAAGATGACTGGAAGGTCAACGAGCTGTGGAACTTTCCGAATTGCATAGGTGCAAATGATGCAAAACACATTAACATTCAAACACCGCCAGGTTCCATGTTTTTTAATTATAAGGGCACATTTTCAATTCGATTCTATTTGTTCTTGTAGATGCAGAATACAAATTTTGCATTATTAATGTGGGATCATATGGCAGGAACAGCGAATCCACAACCTGACAGAAATTACAGTTGCACACCCCTGGTGGTCAATCCTTAAACCGCATCACATCAGAAACAGCTTAATGAGTCTTTTCAGAAGCTCCCCCTTTAGTTGAAATTTTTTTTTTTAATTTTTGGTAAATAATTATATAAACAGAAACAGGAACTGAGAATTAGACAAAACACACATACAAATGTTAAAAGTATGATGTAAACTTATTAGAAATAAAATCCACAATGGTAAGTGAAATGGGTACTAACAAAGGTTGACAAATTGATTCTAAAATCTAGTCACTATACCTGTAAATTGTTTGCCTTTCATATATTACATGGTCCTGCATTGCTCTTAAAGGTCATGGCATCATGTGAAATGTCAAGAATGGATTACTGTCTTTCACAAAGTGGAGGCCTGCTGTTAAAGTCATTTATATGTAAGCTGTGGGAGTTCTCTGAATAACATGGATTTTACCAGAGAACTGATGCAAAAGAAACCCCTGCGTCATTGATCATTCAAACCCCTAGTACTTACCAAAACAAAAAAAAACATTTTTGAAATTTGTATGCCTTTTTGAAATTGCCATTTAGTTCTTGCTTGACAGTTCAGTCCCAATATGGAAGCGCTAATACTCTGTCAAGTAAGGTACAATTGCTCATAATAAAAAGCAGGCTGGGGCAATACACAATCTAAACAATCCACACTGCGTTCACACAAAAAGGTAAAAGTAACCTTTAACCCGACACAACAGATAACCCATATGGAAATTAACACAGCTTTATCAGAAAAAACTTCAGTTAAATTGTCACCACTAACACAATTTCAACTTACTGTCATTGTTATTTTATTTCCAAACTTCACTGAATTGTACATTTATCTCCACTCTGCCTACTTGACTGGAGAGTAATTAGAGCGATAATTGACCTATTCACATCTGAATCTTAATGTTCACTATTTGCACTGACTGAAAAGACAGCAGGCTGCATACACACCACACTAATCTACCTCTTCTGCTCTGTATTCATATATTTCAGGTGTTTCAGAATCAAATACAATTTTGCCTTGGACATTGAAGTCTCCAGCTTCTTTATTTATTTTTCAGCACCACCCGACACAAGCGGGGGTGTAACACATAGCAGCGCTACACTATAATTAGGATTTTCAAAAGGTTGTAAATGATAACGCCAGTGTTAATCAAGAAATATGTAACATTGATTTTGGCATTTTCAAGTGGTCGTTATGTCTATTTCTTTATTAAATAATCGTCCTAATGTGATTTCTGAAATTACATTGATTTATGAAACAATGTAAATGTCTTAACGAGCAGTGTTTCTTGCGACTATGTCTTTTGTTTTGTGGGGGAATTTAAAAGCAAATCTATGTTATAATTTACCAAGAGTTAATTTTCAGTTGGAAAAGGAGGGAAACAGTATATAACTCACCTCGAAACAGAAATGTAACAGACCGCAGCTGATGATACAGAGAGAGAGAGAGTGTACAGGACCGGGAGTTAATTTCTTGCAGACAACCTAGACATATTTGTAGTTATGAAAATATTGTAGTCTTTTCTATACTTGTGGTTATGAAGGAGATTTATTCACTTGTTTGTAACCATTTGCAACCTTACGGAACGTTTTTTGTATTGCTAAAATGATATACATTTATTTGCACAAAGTTTAATGTTGCTACCAAGAAATTATCAATGCAATTGTAGCCTATTTGAATTCTGCATACGTACATTACCGTACTCTAAGTGTTTGGTGGCTACTTCTAATCATATTGCGTCGCGAGTTGGAGTCCAGGTTATTCTTTTGCCGACAGAGGACAAGAGCTTCTAGGGGGCGGCGCTCAATTGGCCAAGCTCCGCCCGGGGAGAGGGAGGGTTAGGTCGGCCAGGGTGTCCTCGGCTCACCGCGCACTAGTGACCCCTGTAGTCTGGCCGGGCGCCTGCGGGCTTGCCTGTAAGCTGCCCGAGAGCTGCATTGGCGCTGTAGCTCTCGGATGGCTGCATGGTGAGTCCGCAGTGTGAAAAAAAGCGGTCGGCTGACGGCACGCGCTTCGGAGGACAGTGTGTGTGTCTTCGCCCTCCTGGTGAGCTGAGCCTAAAAAAAAAATAATAATTGGCCATTCCAAATTCTGAGAAAATAATAAAAAAAATAATTGGCAACGACTAAATTTATCCAAAAAAAAAAACAACATATAATTATAGGAAAAATCTTTTGCAGCAGAAGTTTTGCTTTTGTGAATGAGGAAACAAATAAATAGATTACAATTATTTATTCCTGCAATTTTTTTTGCAAAACTCCAAAAATGCTAATTAAAAAGTATTCATACCCTGACAAGGAAAATGTAATTAATAGGTAGTTGAGACACCTTTAGCAATAATAACCTCTTTTAAACAATTAGGATATTTGTCGATGAGCTTCTCAATCGGATTTTACTCACCTTTGGGGAGAACGAGAACATGAACTGAAGACTTGAACTGCTAGAAACAAGGCTGTAAAATGAAAGTTACAAACTCTCTGCATGATTTGGATTCTGGTGTTAGTGGGTTTTTTGCAGGTAAACCCCCCCCCCCACAATATTTCTATATTGATCACTTTCCATGCGCAGAAAGCTAATACTTAGCTTTACATATTTTGCATAACATTCCATCTACCGTTAGAGACAGCTCAAGTTATTTCTATGAAAATTATATTTTATTATAAAACAGATTGTTAGAATGCTGCATGCTGATTGGTTCATCAGTGTTCCAAACCGTTACAATATCAAGCATAATCACTACACCTGTGCTAACCAAGAATCACTACACCTCCAAAATCAAAGAAAACACCTGACAAAATATTATTATTATTATTATTATTATTTATTATTATAAAATATCTGCTGTCATGGAAGATACTGAAGACATCAAAACGAACCAGTTTGCTATTTTAAACAAGACGCTGTTTTGGTATTTTATACATACCAGTCATTTTCTGTAACTTCGGTCAGATCCAGTTGTTAGATATTCAGTTTTATTTTCCTCCTTTTCATTGGTATCAGCCGTCATTGTGTGAAACTGACTTCATTCATTTTTAACTGTGGATATTTTTATATTTTTAGACAGTATTTACATTACTTCACACAATGTCTTAACCATCCGACTCACCTTTCTTCACTCTCTCTTCTCCTTTACTACTGCCCACTCACTCTTTACAGGTACAAAAAACTCAAAATGAAATTAATACTACAAAACAAACAAACTGGGCTATTAAATGTTTAAATGACTGGCTTTCTGACAAAAAAATACAATTTGACATTAAATTAACTTAATAATTAATAATCTTCATCCCAATAAAACAAAACAAAACACTTTAAACTCCTGCGCTGTTTTGGTATACACTAGAGACAATGAGTGAATTACCTAGCAATAACGTTACCTAGAATATGCAGGAAGGCAGACACCTCACAGATACACAACTAAGCAAGGTTTTGATAGTTATTTAAAGTCAGAAAAATGAACTGAAACACATCTAACAAGGTTTTTATAGTTATTTAAAGCCTTTATTTTTAAAAAATGAAAATGTTTTACCTGAATATTATTTTTAGTTCATAGGAACTATTCTCTGCTGTGGAAGATTATACCTCAAAATGTTAATGTATCTTTAGAAACTATATAGATGTTTCCTTTCTTTTTTATAAAACGTTTCTAAATCAGTTATATAAAACCAATAAGGCACCTGAGGGAATGGGTTGTGCTGGATATTGTCACTTCTTGGTTGGTTCTTTGTGCCTAACAATGCACAAAGAAGTAACAATATCTAGCACAATCCTTGCCCTCTCGGTTGTGCTAGACAATATCTAGCACAACCCTTTCACTTCCTGAGCTCTGCACCTCTCCGACATCAACATCAACCCGCCCTAACCCTTTCAACCTAACCCTAACCCTTTCAACCTACCCTTTAGAATCATCTGATTCTCTTATTTAATTATATTACAAATTCTCCAATACAATTTAATTAAATCAGTATTGCAAAACGGCAATCAATTAAAAAGCGTCTTTGCTTTATGAATGCATTTTTTTTTACAGAGAAGTTAAAGTAGTAAACGATCAAAGTGAAATTAGAATAAATAGTATGTGTGTATATACAGTATATATATATATATATATATATATATATATATATATATATATAAAATCAAAACTGATATAACCCTTTGCGCGCAGTGTGGCAGAAGTCCCCATAGAGAATCAGTGGGGTTCAGTATCTTGGTGTATAGAATAATTACACTCATTTAGCCAAAGGGGTTAAGTCATATCCAAGTTTTATTTCTGGCACTCATTTAAAAAGATGCACGCTTTAAAAATAAAAACTCACACTATGATTTTTTTGGCATGCATTTAAAAAGATGTACGCTTTGAAAAATTCCACACTACATTGTGGAAGGCACTCATTTTTCTTGGCATGCATTTAGAAAGACTTACACTTTATACAACAAAATGGGCACTGTAAAAAAAAAAGGCACACTACTTTTAGAAACATGAACATTTTGTAAAACAAAATGCACACTACTTTTAGAACACACTATTTTTCTGGCATACTATATGTTTCCAATTTGCAATTCACGACCACCACATATAACACACTTAAATACTGCATTTTTGTTAATATACAAATTTGTTTTCTATTTATGTTGAACCTTTATTTAGTCCATTGTGATTTTCATTGAAAAGAGGGGTAAGGTTGATGAAGAGAATACTCTTAAGTGGCCGATTGTGACTTTACTTTGCAGTTTAAGTGAATTCGGAGGGGTGCCTCAGGTGTGATTTTTTTAAAGCAGGTGATGTCAGCTGTATCGATATTGAGAATGCAGCAGGTAAAAACCTCAATGTGGTAACGCTGAGGGCATGAATTGAGTTTCTCTGTAATGTGTTACGGAACTGCAGTTGAAATGTGCGCTCAGATTGGTTGAAAGATCCACAGCAGTCTATAATATTGAAATATGTGCTGATACTGACATATAAATTGGGAGAGTCTAAAAAACATAGCAAATACTAAAGAAGGGTTTTCTAATATGGTCTAGAGTGGTCTCCAACCCTGGTCCTGGAGAGCTACTGGGTCTTCTGGTTTTCGTTTCAACGAGCTCTCAGTTACTTAATTGAACCATTTTTGTGGCTCACTGTAATTAGTCAAGATTAACATGTGTTCCAGATCTTTAGCCACTGATGATGTAAAGACACCTAGAAAACCTGCAGGACTGGGGCTCTCCAGCACCAGGATTGGAGACCCCTGGTCTAGAACAACGCTCTGTACTCTGGTGTAACATCAAAATTTGCTTGACTGTATTTCAGGTAACACATTTTCCTTAAATGGGATACTTTACCTCCAAAAAAACATATATTCTGGATTTCAGTAAGCCATCCTGGATAGACTTGCCCTAATTTAAATGGCTGACTTTTCTGGTTTGGTAAATTTATTGAGTGTCTTTATTCTTTTTAAAAATAAAAAACCACTAATATTGATTGTGTAAAAAAAAACGTTGAGAATCTAGCCTGTACATATATAGTCTTTAAATAATCAATGTGATGGTGAAAACTACCAATCCCTATCATGCTACAAATAGAAACAATTTGAAGAGATGCTGATACCTACAAAAATGTAATTCTAATATGGTTTCAATTGTCGTGAAGGTGCTCGTACTAAGTAGATTTTCAGCCGGTGGGGACAGGATGACCTTGATTGCTTTTCCAGCAGAGCCAAGCGACAAGGCTGGGATTAGACCCCCGCTGTCTGGCTCCCTGATTTCAAAACTCACATTAGGATTCAGATAAGAAAATATTGGAAATGAGATGAAGGCTGAGTTTTATCTTCCTGTTGTGTGCTCCCACTGATTCGATTCATCTCATGCTGTCCTCCGAGCCTCTCTCTCTCTCCTCTCTCTCTCTTTCTGTTTCACTGACTTTTAATTATTACAGCAAACATGTCTGCCTGTGTCCTGAATTCACTAAGTTTGAGGCACCTTTCTTTCTTTCTTTCTTTCTTTCTTTCTTTCTTTCTTTCTTTCTTACTTTCTTTAAATAAGTGCCCAATGTACTATGTAAAATGTAGGTATTGGTTTCTAATTTTGGTTATGTTGTGTGCCTGCATATCTTCAGTGAATTGTGGGAATATAGTCTTGGGCAAGATTTAACAACACAGGTAGGTTCCTGTAGGTCAAAGGAAAGGTCCTGTATATGTGTTTTGTGTCACTTTACGGTACTAACTGACAGTGCTGCAGTAAAAATGGCAGTGCCATGGCCGAAAGGAAAGTTATTTCTAAACGGTTTTTAAATTCCTCATTCATTACCACTGAATGTCACTCAACTGTAGGACATCGAGGCCCAGATTTATAAAAGGATTGCCCATGTTTTACGACCATAAAATGGGCGCTGAGGGTTCTGAATTCTTGGATGGGATTTATAAAACACACACAATGGCATAAACACATAATCAAGACGTGTTTTGCGGGGGCAATGTCTCTGTGCACTTTAGCCCTTGATACATATGTAATTCTGGGGCGTTTCTGAACGAAACCGCTAAAATTGGGAGGGGATGCCCAGACAAACAAAACAATAAAACAAACCATCCTAAGGTGTCCCATAGTGCAATTCTGAGGCAAGTTCTCTCTCTTTGTACAGGTGCTCTTGTGCAGGGACGAGTGGTGGTTGTGTGCAGGGTAGGTGCTCTAGGGGTGCGTGTTGGCTCCATGAGCATCAGCTCACAGCATAATCCTCGGCTGCAGCACAGCGTTTAGCAATTTCAGCGTAAGGGGCCATACTCACATAGCTGCATCCCCTTTGTACTGCCAAAATCCTCCCCGTGATCAGTGTGGCGCCTCACTCTATCCAATCGCCACACACACCACAGCTGATCACAATGGCATTGTTCCGTAGCTATGCCCTTTCCCCAAGATGGCTGACTTCCGGTTCCATCCCACCATCGAGTTGGCCCATCTCGGAGAAGGAGTACCACCAACCTTGCCTAGCGCTCTTCCTGGTCGGTAGATTTGCAGCTCAGATTCCTTCTCTCCCTGTAACATATCCCAACCCTCAGAGTGGCACCAAAGGAATACTCTCCCAACCCTAACTCCCCAGACTGCCCCCCCTGAGAAAAAAACATTTAACTGGAGTGAAGCATTTTGGTGCTCTTCTACCGCATGATGCTTCACTCCAGTTATCCAGGCACTCGTGTCCCTCGTCATATTCATCCACTTAAGAGGGGCATGGAGGAAGGAACGCCCCAATAAGTAATAACAAAAAGTGTGTGCAGCCCATTTAGTGGTCAAACACTCCTTCTCAATGTCGGAGTAGTTTCTGTCCCTAGGTACCATTTTCTTAAGTACAGAATGGGGTGTTCTACTCTGTCTACTTCTTGGGACAGGACAGCCCCCAGCCCATCATCGGAAGCATCAGTCTGAAGGATGAACTCTTTACTGCAATCCGGTGTAATTAGGGCTGGGGCTTGGCACAGTCTCCTCTTTATCATATCAAAAGCCCTCTGACACTCACTTGTCCACTTCACTAAATTTGATGCACGTTTCCGGGTGAGATCAACCAGGGTGTTAACTATGGTGGAATACTCTGGGATAAAGTGATGACAATAGTCTGATAACCCCATTAGTGATCTCACCTGAGACTTGGTCTTTTGGATCACTGAAAATGGAACAGCCCATATGGGGTAGAGAAAGCAGTTCTTGCGTGAGTCAGTGGAATTTGCCAGTATCCCTTCGTCAGATCCAAAGTCGAAATGAACGGTGCCTTTCCCAGTCTGTTGAGGAGTTTGTCCACTCGGGGCATCGGGTATGCATCGAACTTAGTAAGAACAGCAGAAAAAAACATCACCAAACCCTTTCAACAACTCCTGCAACTCCTGTTTCTGACCAGGGAGTAATTGTTTCCTCACTGGAATGTTACTTAGCACAAGTGGATACTGGGGCCAAAATCCTCTTCTGTTCTTTCCAGGGTTTCAATAAATTAATATCGTAAATTTGAAGTTCATTTCGGTGATCGGGTTGCCTGATTTCATAATTTACCTTGTCAATAGCCTGAGTCACCTCATAAGGTCCCTGCCACTTCATTATTTTTTTTAAATTATTAGTATGATCTTTCCACCCCTCATGAGATCAAGGTGTCTCCTGTACAACAGCTCTGTGGCACATCTCTCACTGCAAAAGGAGGTAATGAAGGAGTTTAGCCCAGTTTTTCTGCTCCTGGTTGACAAACATAGACATTCAGGACTACCCACCAATCCCCAGCCTTGTATCATTGACATTCCGTCCGATTTTTCCGCCGTTCACTCTTTTTTGTTTTTCTTGGGCGGAACTGAGAGTGGAACAAATTGGCTTGCAGTGTGAAAAACATCACCAAATGAATTCACCGTGTGAATGTTGATGCAGATGTGTTGTCTAGGATACCACAAGAGACAAACCAAGGCAACCTGAACCAGGTGGCCTCAGAGGTGTCCAGCTCGAAGACTAGTGTCAGTAGCCATGAGTAGCAACCCAGAGAATGTCTGGTGGGGGTGGGACCCCAAGAAGTGGGACCAAGGCTCCAACTTCAAGTCAACATTGATTCGGGAGCTGTGCAGGTATTATGGGTGTGGGAAGAGCCGTACTACCGTATACCACCCACAGGGTAACGGGTTTAACCCTTTGCGGTCCATTGTCGGACCTGGTCCAACATTGCAATTATTCCTATCAGGTCCATTGTCGGACCCTGTCCGACATCATTACAGAAACTCAAAAAATGGGTTTCTAGTCGTTTTTTCTCCGGAAAAAGCTGAGAAAACCATTCAATGGCCGAGTGGGAGCAACAGGAGCCGAGACAAGTCAAATAAATAAATAAATAAATAAAAGACGTATCTCATGAATAGTCATACATAGCCCTGGTATCAGATAACGGGGCGGTCATAAATAAACAAGCTGGCTGATAGTGCGTCAGCGCACATCTCACGGACACGAACATTTGCAGAGCTTTTTTGAGATGTTATAGTAATAAAATAATGACTTGGATCGCATTATTGAGGAGTTTGGTGATAAAACGAGTGATCAGGAGATGATTGATCGGTATGTACGACTATTATTATTATTATTATTTATTTCTTACATAGGTGAAAGCTATAGCAAACGAATGGGTGGGGCGGGGCTGGAGATGCCTAGTGAGTGCTTTGTTGATATGCAGGGCCTTTTAAACCCGTTTGACTGTAAAAAAAATACTTTTAAACAGTGCGTCTAAAATTAACTGCGCGTGTGAAAATAAATTAGACCTGGCGTGCCTGACGCGCATTTAATAAATGGACTGCAAAGGGTTAATCAAACTTTGTTAGACCATTTGGCTACCCTAGAGCTAGAAAAGCATGTGAGATGGGTTGACTTCCTGCCAGAATTAGTACCAGCCTATACGCCTTATTCATGCAGCGGCCATGTTTGGTTGAAAACGAGGCTTGGTGTGCGAGCAACTGTCATGGCCGCCACAGCTACTGATAATATCACTATGTGGACAAAATCTTTAATATGTGTTCCTCAAATAAAAGTTGAAGAAATTGATAATTGGGCAGAATGCGAGGATTCCAAAAAACATACAGCAGAACGGGTACAGCAATTGGATCAAGGGTTATATTCATGAAGTAGAAGGTAAATTAGCAAGCGCATTTGTGATCGGAAAGTGAAAAAGCTACTAACCTATACTAGATTTGTAAAATATGTTTAGATCTCTGTTTTAGTTAGAGAACGTTTACTTTAATTAATATTGATGTTGATATCAAGCCTCTGTATTGTTTCACGTTTATTGGTTTGGTATAAGCATGTGTTAATTGTTTTCTAAATACAGTTAAGAGGCAGGAGAATGGATGTAGCGTTAGGGCTAAGGAGTTCCGGTCAATGAAAAAGAATGAGTCACTTTACAGGGTTCAGGTAACACCATATCCGACAACCTAGGCTTGGTTTGTTTCTCCAAGCTTAGTTCTGTTCAGTTATTAATCCCATTATTAAGATTCTGTTCCATTCTATACTAATCCATTGTTCCATTAGCACATTCAATGTTTTGTGTGTAGAACAAGTGTAAGTATAATAATAAGGTAAGTAAAGACGTTTTAAAAACAAGAATCAAACATCCTTCTTTCTGTTATTCCTGTACAGTTCATTTGGAGTTAATGTAACGTTAAGGATCTCCTTTCTGACCAACTATTGTGTAACTCAAGCATATTTTTTGATAACTCGCGTTCCTAAACGTTTTTGTAATTTTGTTCAGTTGTGCTTAATAAAGACTCTTTTAGTACATTCGGTGTGCCATATACTTTTTTTTTAATACAAACTGGACACTGTATCCCACAAAACACATTCCCTTTAGTATCCAGGCATAATATCAAGCTTTTGCATCTTACTTATCTATTGATTAGGACTGATTGGAAATGCTCAGTTGGCTCTCGGACAGTATAACTGAAATGTAATCAAATTTGTGACTATAATGAAGAATATGTACATTCACACAGAAATGAAAGTTGAGATTTCTCTTCAGAAAAAAATAAACATATATAATTAAATAATACATGTACAGAATTTGGAGTTTCAACATCTAAAAAGGGCAATATGCACTGGTTTACTTCATAAATCAGAACCACAAAACGAAACGCAATAACTTCTCTCCACTGCAGTTGGAGATATCAGCGACCGGAAGCTAGCAGCTGCACTCCAAGCCTCATTTTGAGTCTGGCGTGAATAAGGTGTATAATAATTTGGTACATGCACGGTTTTATTTGGTGTTTGGCCAGCATGCTCGATTACTGGTCCACTTAGTTGTAGGACCCTGGACTGGGAGGGAAGAGGTCAGTGGGGAAGAATGGGTGCAGAAACACCATGAATGGCTTGTATATGCATTCATAAAAGCTGAGGAACAAATGGGAAGGGCTATAAGAGGCGCTATGATAGATTCGCTAAGGACAGGCTTTTATTGCACAAACATGTTTTTAAAAAAGCAGGCCGAAGTCCGAATAAAACACCCCCAATTGTAACTAGGAGTTAAAGTATCAAAAAAAAATCCGGGGTACTCCCTCCTTTAACCAGCAGTGAAAGTAACAAAATAAAATAAAAAAAAAATAGTCCCAAGAAAATCCTTGTAGGCTTGGGATCCTAAGAGTTTGGCAATGGCATTATTTTGCTGTCCCTGCTCTGTAACAATTTGTGCGACATTCATAAACTATTCAGCTTTTGCAATGCGCCGACAATATTGTGCAATCTATTAAATCGGCCTGTATAATAAAAGTTAACAAAATAAGCAATAATCTCCAATTTGCACAGTGTGCCGGTGCAGGAATGCAGCAGTGATTACATGAACAGACAGACAGCGGTAATCCAGGTGCAATGTTATTTATTTTTATAATCCAAAATCTGATGACAAGATGGCAGTAAACAATAACAATGAGAAACAGGCAATACAGCGGCGTTTTAATCCGTTTTAATAGTCCCGATCTTATACACCCACACGTAACACAAACACAAACACAAATGAGTGCTAAAGTGCTTGTGGTGTAAATACAGTTATTCGTGAAAAAAAGTCCAGTGTAGTCTGGGTTTGTGCTGGCCTCTGGCAACAGATCAGGATCGTGTTAGCCATCTAAATAACAACAAACAGTATATTTAATAATGACAAAACAAACAAAACACTCACGATAATAATATACATCTTTCCTTCCGGTTCAGCTTAACCATAACAAGGAACAGATCACTTTGCTACGCCCGCTTTTGTACCCCTTGGTACAACCGCTCCTCCAATCCGCGGCTGCCACGTCGTTTCCCTTCCGGGTCAATGATTTAGTGTATCATAGCTCTGCCCCCTTTCTAGATGACCGACTTCCTTCTAACCCTGGGAATGAATTGCCTGGCCATCGAGTCCAGGGCACTCTGTTCTCTTTACACAGCGTCCTCACAGGTCGGGAGAGAGATTTATCACCAAGAATCATTCTGTCTCTGTTACACATGGTAACAATTTTATTACAGCAATGAAAGTCATTGTGTGCTTTTATACAAACCTTGTTAATTGCAAATTTCACAACACTTGTGATTGATCCCATCGAGGTGCATAAAATTAACTTTATACGATCATCCTGTAATGTCAAAGTGAGACTAGTTTTAATTACCCATCTGCGTTTTCATCTCTTTATATAAAATGGAGACTGAATTATTCTCCAGGGAAATAACTATAATAAAGAAAACTTAAAAAAAAACAGTTAATGCTGCAATAAATACATTGCAGACTTTGTTTTCTAAGTGTGGGCATGTCAATTATAGTTATCAAATGTATTTTTGACAGAAATGAATGTTTTTAAATAATTAGTTTTATTAAAAACATTATAGTACTCACTGGAACCGGATCGCTAATATTTGTATCCAGTTCATCAGTTCCAAAGCAGGAACCGGGTACCCAGTTTCAAAGGAACTGGTTCTCTAGAAAATAGAAGAAAAGATGACTGCTCTACTCTGATCTCCAAGAATGATAATTATGAGCATTTATTACCTTCTTGCATTGCTTGTTGTAAATAAAGTTTATTAACCTTAAACCTTGCTGAGCAAATACTCTAGGTGAATCCACCAAATTAGTCATTGGTGAGCCTCTTAACAAAAACTTAAATGCTTCACATAACTGGTACTTCATACTACAGTAGTAGTGGGCTAGACAGGGTGCCTCAGTGTTCCAGCGCGTAGTAATCTCCTGTCAGATAATATACGATTCAGAAAATAAAGGGTTTTATCTCAGGTCATTTCTGTATATATGTTTAAGTGCAACACAAGGTTGTCTGTTTAATGTACTGACACATGTTAACTTCATCTGTTGTATAGTCACACACAATAAACCCCAATACATTATTTAGCTTTACAAAATTAAGGATTTGCACTGATTCAACCCTAGATACTGTACATGCATGTTGCTTTCACAGATTCACATCATTGCCTGGAATACCATGAAATATGTACACGTCTGGGTGGTGATTAGGCCCGCGGTGAAACCCGAGGCGAAGCCAAGTGGTTTATACCGCTTATAAAATGGCTGTTTCAAAGTGCAGTGTCATTTGGGGAAGAAAAATAATTAAAACACTTTTTAAATGTAAAAAAGATAAACTTTTATTGTATATACATCAGTGGGGTTATATAGTCTCTAAGTACATATCCTTTAATTTGTATTTAAGAATTTATTTTAAGTTTCCCACTTGTTAAATAAACTACAAGCGCATTATGTGGATGGTCTGGGCAGAGTTTAAAATACTGTGATGGAGGCTGAAGCCGGATTTTGAGTAGTTTGAGGATAAAATGTAACCACTCTTTTCTGTATTGCAGCAATGGAGTCTAGTAGCTTAGCAAACGCTTTTAGATTGATGTCTGGTTACAGACATTATTTACCTTGAGCCAGGTTAAGATGAAGATCCAACCAGACCTTGCATACCAATCCGACTGTAATCCTGGCCTTGTCTTAACAGGCTTTTCTGAACATTTTCATAACTGGCAGGAAGACAGTATTGCTAAACTCACTGTCAACAGAGATGTTAAAACTTCTACTACTGAAAAAAATCTATTTATTTTAGCTCTCAGCATGTTTAACCAATCAGAGATTGTTATTTTTCCAAGCTAATTCAACATTATCTCTGTACAACCAGGAGCCAGGCCTGTCTAAATGACTTAATGCTTCTTCACTCACGACCACGACAGGCAATTTGGACCTAGTGGAAGTTGCCAACGAGTTTGTAGGAGCACTGCCTTTACATCTTTGGCCAATCCACTGCTGAAGATTTCAAATAAAGAATGACACAGTATACCAGTTACAGGACAAACCAATTGGTAAAGTGCAATTTGGGCGAGAGGACCGCGAAGTGAAGCTGATCTGCTTACACTGTGTAAAAATGACTTATCTTACACAATAAGAGACACCCTCCACACGACATATTAACTTATTATAAATAACACAAATGAATGTTGTACTCAGGAGTAGCTTTAAAAACCAAAAATATTTATATTTTTGTAAAACATAACTTTTATCACACCCTCCCCCGGTCGTGAAATTTCAAAATTGCAAAATCAACTGCCACAGCCCCTGAATAATGGCTGCAGGTGCTGTGTCATTGTGAAACTATTTATTGAAAACCAAGTTCAGCCAGAGAAACGGCAGTTCTTAAAAGTTTATAGCGATTTCGGTAGTATAATATTAGGAAAAACTTGTGTCAACTTCATAAAAATTTTAAGAGTGTTGCTACAACTATTTAAATAATGTTAATTGTTAACATACTGAAAACTTTTTAAGTATGTAAGTTTTTTATGTGATGTTAACAATGAAAAAATAAATGACAGGTACATTATTTAAACAGTTGTAGCAACACTTGGAGGCGTCAAACACTACTTACTCTTTAAGCGTGAAGCTTTTAATATATTCAAGTGTTGAACTTGCTTGTAAAATAATGATCTCATGGACCTTGGTACAGAACCATTGCAATGCTATGCAGTAGCAGGTCCACTGCATTGTTGGTATTAGAGATTTCAAACGGAACTGAAATGCATGCTAGTAGGAGTGTGGCCCCCTTAGGCGGTTGTCAGTTTCCTTTTTTTCCTGAGCCCTTCTGCTCCACTCTCATTATAAGAATCTATTCTCAAACATCGTTCCAGCTAAAAGCCTACGGTCCACTCCACCTTCGTACTAAGTTACTCTGTTTTAGCACAGTACAGGATAAAAGGCTCTCTTTTACTGTCTCTATTCATGTGTAACAAAAACCACAGCAGCAATTCAATGTAATGAGATATGTTTGCTTTTCTGTTGTGGTCTTTTAGCTGATGATTTGTATTGTGACATATGGAGCGGGGGTATGGTCCGTGTAAGGAATGTTAAACAACGTCTCTTTGATTTCCTCCAGTCGCAAGCTGCCCTCAGGCTAAACTGGTGGATTCATTTATGAGTGTTCAATAATGTGTGTAACGAAGCTTGTTATAATCTAAATCTTCAGTGCGCTATAAAAAGATACATGCAGTATAAATATTATTTTAATAAACTGCATATACACCTTTCATGGAATTACCAGAAGGTATTTTTGCCTATTGCCACATTCTTATTTGTGTGTATCGAATCCTATGAAGGCCCACTTTTGGAATTTTGCTCATTTTAATGGCATTTTTCCTATTTAGCATTAATTTCTTCTGTCTGTTGTTTAGCATTATGAGATGATAAATGTAATTGTTATTTTTTTTAAAGGTGGCATTGAGGAAAAACAAATTGCAAAAGAATGGGCCTCGAAACTCATGTAAAGAATAACAATGTGACAATACATTAACGCCTGCAAATATACTCTATGGTAGTTCCATTAAAAGTTGAAGCAACTTCTATAGTAAATCATTTTTGGCCATCACTTGTAGGCAGAATTCCCATCTTGTAGACTCTTGTCCTTTCTGACTCATCATTCTCCAATTCAGTTATTACAGCTACTCTGTTGTAAAGCTTGTTACTGAACTGTAACTGAATCCAGCCTGGTGTGATGATCTATTTATCCAATATGTTCAATACAGTCTATGGGATACTGTGGCAAAGTGCCCCGCCCCTGTGTGCATTTGTGTGTTCTGTGTTGTGTATATGCGTGCGTATGTTAATGTTGGTGTATAGTCATTGGTACACGGGATATAAACGGGTCTGTGTTTCACGTGTATTTAAAAAGTGTATATTTGTATTTAGGCACGGGATTGCACATCACGCACGTGCATTTAAAATATAATATGTGAACACGGGGTTTCACGTAATTAATTCACGTGCTGGGATTCAAGTGAATAATTAATTAGTAATTGAATCCCAGCACAACAGTATATATAGATGCACATTTTCACTCAGTGGTGGTTGGGTGTTCGGAAGAGGAGAACGGGTGAGAGAGAGAGAGAGAGAGGAGAGAGAGAGAGAGAGAGAGAGAGAGAGAGAGAGAGAGAGAGAGAGAGAGAGAGAGAGGAGAGAGAGAGAGAGAGAGAGAGAGAGAGAGAGAGAGAGAGAGAGAGAGAGAGAGAGAGAGAGAGAGAGAGAGAGAGAGAGAGAGAGAGAGAGAGAGGAGAGAGAGAGAGGAGAGAGGAGAGAGAGAGAGAGAGAGAGAGACTGAATAGTGAAAAGATCGTAAACGTAAAGTGTTTGTTCTCACCGTGTCTGTTTGTCTGTCCGGTGCACCGTTTGTTTAGTGTTAGTCCGTTTTGTATGTCTGTTTATTTTGGCGCAAGTGCCGTGTCCTGTTTTTGTGCTGTTTACAACCCTTTTATTTGTTATTAAAACGCTGAGTGCAGCCATTGCACTCAGCATTACTCAGACTCATCACCATCACCGTCTCTGTGTATTCCTTTTCTGGTCTGACGCCACCCACTCTGGCCGTCTTTGTGACAGATACACATGATCCTTCCAGGTCAGGGATGAGTTGTGTTGCCAGAACGTTACCAGACAATGGAATCTGGGACACACTGAATAACCAAGTGGAGAATCAGACACCCGGTATTTCACGATGCCAGCTCAAAGTAACTATTCTCTTCTAATTTAATCTACTTTTCCCTATTTTTTACACTAATGAGCCCTATTGGGGAACAATGTAATCGATACATCCCTGTGCTCATGTCTCCCTTTCCTGTCTTCAAACCTGTTTTTTTTTTGTTGTTGTTGAGAGGAAGAAAACAAAGTAATTAACGGGAATTGTCTTACTATTCTGAGTGTTACCATGGCGTTGACTTACTTTCCCCCCCTCCTGGGGTTGTTTTGTAGAGAAAGCTGAGCATCAGTTTCCTCAGAATATTTAATAAAAATACATCCCTTGAATAGTTACTCCTTCAGCAATTACAAATATGTACTATTAATCCCCAATTGTTTATGCAGAAAAAAGGACATCATCCTTTCATTTGGATTCAACTGCCCCATTGCTCATGCTGACACTACACACAAAATGCTGTATACTTTCGCTGGGATTTCATTTTTTACATTATTAATAATAGAAAGCTTGCAAGGTTTCAGCTAGGAAATCTATAGTACAAGTGCCTTCTATATTCATTGGTTAATCTACAAGCCTATTACCATAAAGTTCCAATTAACTTATAAAGTGTATATATACCTATTTCACAAACTCAGTCTTGCCATGCTTTCGAAATACCACTTCCTCCCCAACCACAACCACCTCACTCCCAGCCTCGTCCTGAGGGGGGGAATATACGATGCTGCTCTGTCTAATCATTTTTATTCACTGGGATGAATCACATAGATTTATTATTTTATTGTTTGTTTTTTAGCTGGTGGTACCGGATTGCTCTGAATGATGAGTCTGTGCTCCAACTATTTTTATTCACCCATTTTTTGGGTTCAATGTTTTTGGAAATCTGTAAGATTTTATATTATAATAAAGGTGGTTATTACACATTATAAGACCGACTTTTTCGCTGGTCTCAAATAATAAATAACAATGATGGGCGGTCACATAAACACAATATAACAATGATAATACAAATGAAAATAATAATCATACATAAATAAATAAATAAATAAATAAATACACAAGGAGTGGGCACCCCGTCACACTCACCCTCCATGGTGCACAGCACACACGGCCCAACAGCCACCTCTCCCTTAAAACTCCAAAAGTCTGGGGTGGGAATGGAGGCTTCCTCTGCCCCACCAATGGCAACTTGGGCCATGGAACACTGGCAACTCCAGCCAGTGGCATGCAGGCGGCATTCTCCAGCTGTGGCATGCAGACATCCCCAGGCGACGGCAAGCAGGCAACCCCAGGCGATGGCGGTCCCAGACCCCCAACCTGAGGCAGCTCCGGACCCATCGACAGCGACAGCTCCGGATACTCAGGCGGTGAACTCAGGAGGGGAGCCCCTGGCCAAGAAGGAGGCAGCAGGAGCTCCACTGCACCCTTGTGCTCTGTACCCAGCGACTCCCTTTTCTGGGGCTCTGGCCCCAGACTTTCCAGCAGCACAAAGGCTGTCATCCCCGGGCGATGGTGAACTGGCCTCCCCGGGAGATGGCGCGCAGGCATCCCCGAGTGCTGCAGACTCGGCAGCCCTAGGCGTTGCAGGCTCAGCAGCCCTAGGCGTTGCAAGCTTGGCAGCCAGAGGCATTGCAGGCGTGGCAGCCCTAGGCGATGCAAGCTTGGCAGCCCTAGGCGTTGCAAGCTTGGCAGCCCTAGGCGTTGCAAGCTTGGCAGCCCTAGGCGTTGCAGGCTTAGCCCTGGTCGTTGCAGGCTCGGCGGCCCTAGGCGTTGCAGGTTCGGCAGCCGGTGTGGGACAGGCGGTGTGGGACAGGCAACCCCAGGCGGTGCTGGGCAGAAGCAGTCCCTCCGTAGACGACGGCAGCAGCGGACCCTCAGGAAGCGACAGCGGGAGGGGAGCCCCCAGCCAAGCAAGCAGCTTTGGGAGCTCCACTTCTCCCTGTGGTGATAGAGGAGGGAGCTGTAGGTAGTCTCCCTTTGGTGGTGAAGTTGGGTGCAACAGGCAGTCTCCCTCTAGCCATAGGAAGCAGACCTGTTGGGGCAGTCCCATCTCAGCAGCCAAGTAGTTAATCACTTCGGCTGCCATGTCTGAGAAGGACACTGGGTGTTGTTGTTGCTCCAAGTGTTCCCAATGCTCCTCATCCCTGGCCCACAGCCGCTAGATGCTATGGCTGCTGCAGAGGTTGCTGCTGCTGTCACTGATGAAAAAAAATACTCTCAATAAAAAAAAAAATAATAAATTGAAGCACCCGCAATATTCCTGTTTGGACTCCTGGTGGCGCTATTATCCCACGATAACACCATATGTCACAAGGATGGCTTTGAGGGGCGTGGTTGGTGACGTCAGAGTCCAGGAAGCAGTACATAGACAGAGGTACGGGGCTGAAACGGCAGCCGTCGTATATTTATTAAATAATAATACAAAACACTTTTACAAAAACACACAAAAGAAATGGGCCCATTTGCCAAACCAATGCGGTGTCACAATGCAATGGTCATACAGGCGCGCAGTGTCGTCTAGGAATAGTTGTTTATCTGGAATGTGTTTCCAATCAGCAGAAATGCAGAGGAAAACTACAACTCCCCTAATCCACACATTCAACAATGGTGGCTTTGCATTTAACTTTGGTTTAATGGGGCTAAACAGTCAAGGGATTTTCCACGCTATCGAGCAGTGACGCAGTTTATTTTTTGTCTACCGTATTCCTACCGTTATGATGGATTTCTTAATCGTGCATACTCAGTAAAGCCTTGCTTCAGCAGGGGGCAAGAGGGTTTGAGTTGCTCTTTCAATTCAGACTAGGGATTAAACTAAGTTATCTACAATTGCTAGTACTGTACTGTGTGTGGTTATAGCAGATAGGAGTTTTTAACGAAGGCTTGTCTCCTCTGATGAAAAGAAAACTCTCTGGATCCCTCCAATTAAAACCTGTGCTCGTATCACATGATCTGCTACTGCTAGTACTGTGGTTAATAGCAGATATGAGTTTACAACAGAGTCTTGCCTCCTCTGAGGAGCAAGAACTGCTGTTAATATAGGAGTGTTGAACCTAGGGTTTTGGTTAAAATGACTTTTTGCTTTTGTTTTATTGAACATTATTGTATTGTAATGCTACACAACACATATATTTTTGCTCTGACCACACAGGTCTCTTCACAGCCTCTCTCTCTGACAGCCTCCTTCATACTGAGAACATGGTCTGCTTATATGCCATGTGGCTGAGGCTTAATTGATAGGCAATTACCCAATTATGCACATTCCAGACAAGGACTCGTTAAATCATAATCAGCAGGTACAGAGACACATCATCTGTAATTGACAAAACCAGGACTGGAAGACCCAAAAAGCCGTCTAACAAGGATGAGCAATACTTGAAGATAATATCCTTAAGGAATAGAAAGAAGACAAGCGTTGAATTGACAACACAACTGGCAGAATACACAGATGTCATTGTCCATCTATCAACAGTCTAAAGCACCTTTGACCATTGTTTCATAGTCCAATTTCTGTGTTTTAATTTAGTTTTTAGTCTTGTTCCCCTTTCTTAACAGAGGTATTCTTACTGCAACACATCCTTTAAGTCCTGATTTCAAGAGTCACCTTGTACTGTTGATTTGATAGTATATATATATTTTATATTTGATAGTATAATATATATATTTTTACTTTAAGATTTTGAGGAGGCACTACCTCCCTTGCCTCCTCTAAGAGTCTCCATTGATAGAGAAAACTGCTTGTCCCGTTGTGCTGCAATTTGCTAAGGACATTCTTTAGCACAAGTTATTATTGTCTCTCCAATTGTGATTAGGCTTGGTTTCTATTGAGAGTATACAAATCTGGGGTAAACGCAGGCATTTGTCTGTATGTAAAACATATCTCAATGATCTACTTTTTCATGTTAGTGATAGCTACAATTTCAAACAGCCGTGGCTGGGGGTGAATGGCAGTGACATCCTTTCTAGGATATGATTCTACCAGAAAAGGGGGGCAGGTCTTTTTCTTGTACCTGTTCCAGTATTGACTGAGGGGGTGGCAGGTTGTGGATTTAAGGGAGGGTGCGATGTGTTGTGTTCCAAACAGCTGATGCTCAGACTATGATGGAAACCCAATCTTTTCAATAGCATTTTCTAATAGCCTGATTGATGACCCGTCTCTACACAGTGCATCCAAGTCTTTGTTTATTTTGCATTTCACGTTTGTTTGTTCTTATGCTTCAGGAGCTCATCTATGTGCCTCTGTTGAAAATTCAATAAAGAGGCATATCTATATAATTGCTCTCCGAGGGACCAGCCTCCAGTCGGTGGCTTAACTTGACCTCAGACAGCTCTTCTAACAGCTGGAAGAAACAGAGACACAGAGAGATGAAGAGAAGGAAGGGAGCTCCCCATAATACATGCCTGTTTTCTGTATACTTGTTGGACAATAATTGCTTTGGTCTGGAGGGGGGGGTGAAGGGGCAGTTTGCCCTTGTGGTTGGAGCAGAAAATGGTACTTGTGGTTACAGCGTAGTGACTAGAAGGCAGTGAGGTCTAGTATTTACAGCTCAGGGTCAAGGTGGAAGACTATGTGGCCTAATGGTTAAAGCTGAGGGACTCATAGACAGTGTGGCATAGTGGTTAAAGTAGTGGTTGATGGACTGGAATACAATATGGTTCAGTGATTAGGGCTGATGGACTGGGAAGCAGTCTGGCCAGTAGGTTAAGCTGAGAGAATGGGAGTCAATGTGGCCTAGTAAGTTTAGTGCTTTGGTCAATATTTCACTCTCACCCTCCTTTGAAGTAGGCAAGCTTAGAAAGTACAGCACAGGTTTCTTCTTTATTTTCTCATGTTGAAATGAGATGAAGGAGGATTAGCAGTTTTTTTTAATCAGGATTTTTTTTTTTTTAATTGCAGCGCACATCTTAACCTAGGCTATACCGGATACTTTATTTGGGCTTCATTGGCTATTCTAATTGGATCGCCAATAATACTTCCACCAATCAGAGAGTTGAATACAGTACTCGTACCGATCCCGCGCTCTGTCAGTCTGGTATACAGAACAGATTAAAGAAACGCTGGACAAGAGAAATAATGTGTCAGATATCAAAAAGTGGATATAAGAATGGCAGTGATGAAGCCAATTTGCTTGAAAACATTAAAAGTAGACCAGACATTTCCATCAATGGATTTAATAAATCTGGAATTGATGATGCGATCAGAAACCCAGAGGCAGTGTAAACTGTTCCTGCTAATGTAGTAGGACTCTTATTTTTTATGTTAAACTTTTTTTTTTACAAGGGTTTAATTAAGTAACAGCCAAAATTGTTTGTGTCAGATTTGGTGAAAGTCTGTAACAAAATGGTTGATTGTTATTGTCGATACATTTTACGACTATTAATGCAGGTATCGGAAAGTCCAGAAACAAAACAAAACGTTAAAACGTTTTGCACCGTATAAAACTGAGCTGATTTTGCCAGTGCTTGCTATTCTATTAACCAGTTTGAAATGATTTCGATCAAATAAAAACATTTGCCCTACAGTTACTGCATGGTAGTACTGTCATCGTTCCACTGTGTTATGTTGTGAACCATAGTTTTAAAACTGAGAGATATCAAATGCTTATCATAAAAGTATACTGGTTCTTAAAATTAAGGGCCATATAAGAACGATACATACTGTAATTGATTAGAAGGCCTTCTTTGTTTTGCTCCAAGTTGCTGCAGTGACATTGTAGATGCTAAAACGAGTTACTGTAAATGATACATTGTTTTAGGAGACATTTAATTTAGTAAACATTTATTTAAATGTTTTTGAAACTAAAAGTATAAATGCAAAAATCCCCCAATATAGTAAATCCACCAAATTTAATACCAGCTAGAATTTCCCGTTATATGGTATATATTAACTTAAAAGACATCTTTATGCTGACACCTCCAGGCACGTCAAAGTTTGTAGATGGCGCTGTGCATCTGACTGGTGCGTTTTAAGCTTGCATATTTCTGGATGAAGTCCACTGCCATCTGGTAATGTATGTTGCTTATCAACTTACTGGTATAGAGCACGGCAGGCAAGATTTATGGAGTAATTTTGTCAGCTACACAACCACTTTAAAGTTCTTTTTTATATCCAAGAGTCGTTTGCATGTTGCTTTGAAAGGTTCTTTGGCGTTTGGGTCTGGTGCATCTGCTGTAACGAACGAGCCTGCATCAGCACCATCCTGCGAAGCGCTTCCCCATCTCTGCAGTGACAGCCTGCTGTCAGGTCCTGCTGTTGTGTGCTCCTCCAACTCAGGCTGCTCTGCCAGGTGAACAGCCAGAAGGAAACCTGCCTGGAGCGAGAGCGAGGAGGAAACACTCACGTCAGTATTCTTCAAGGTTGGATCAGCATCCTGCTCCAGGAGGGCCCGTTTCCTGCTGCCACAAAGCATTTTCGGCATCGCTGCACATCTACTTGACTGCATTTCCCTTTCCCTGATGATCATGACACAACCCTTCTTTGCAGCCCTTGTGTCATTTAGCATCTATTATAGTCAAAATACAGTTGCTCAAATACTTAATTTACTTACTGTGGCAGTAATATACTCATTCCTTTTAGAAGGTCAGAATGTGTGTGAGATTTCACAGCTATATACTGTTCCTGTTCTAGGTTCTTGGGACTGAACTCCAAAACATTAGATGAGTCTAGCAGTGAGTTGAGCACCTAACCCCAGCCTAAGGAAGAGGTTAGCAAATAAGTCAATATAATGCACACCCTACAGGGCTGCAAATACAATATTTGAGCTATCAGTATTATGAAAAATAAAATCAAAGTTTGACAGACAAACAGACATATACCTCCATATACCCCCAGATTATGGTATTTTCAATAATGTGGGCTAAAGTATGTCTTTAGCAAGTTTAATTACAATCAAATAAACTGATGCAAAAATAGAAATAGTGTGCAAGACAGATGTGTACATTCTGTTGTCTCCACTACATATAGCTCAAGCGGGGGAAAATACATACATAAATACTGGGAGCAAAAGGTAACAACCCAAAACTATCCTTATAAAAGTTTAGTTAAAGTATAGCAAAGTGTAATAAAACATAGTGAAAGTATGGTAAAGCATAGCAAGGCATGGTACAGCATTTTAGTAAACATGGCAAACCAGGGTAAACTATGGTAAAAAATGCAAAGTATAACTATGGGAAAAGCATGGTAAAACTTCAAAAATACCATGCTAAATTACAGTGGTACATTTCAATAAAGGTACTTTTTGTTCTGAATGCACCTCAACCAATGCACCTCAAACAGTTCTGGTTACCTCGTTACAAAAAGGATATTCCTGCTCTAGAAAGAGTGCAAAGAAGAGCAGAATTATCCCTGGTTTAAAAGGCATGTTGTATGCAGACAGGCAACAAGAATTGAATCTATTCAGTCTTGAACAAAGAAGACTACACAGTGATCTGATTCAAGCATTCAAAATCCTAAAAGGTATAGACAATGTCGACCCAGGGGACTTTTTTGACCTGAAAAAAGAAACAAGGACCAGGGGTCACACATGGAGATTAGATAAAGGGGCATTCAGAACAGAAAATAGGAGGCACTTTTTTACACAGAGAATTGTGAGGGTATGGAACCAACTCCCCAGTAATGTTGGGATCCTTCAAGAAGCTGCTTGATGAGATTCTGGGATCAATAAGCTACTAACAACCAAACGAGCAAGATGGGCTGAATGGCCTCCTCTCATTTGTAAACTTTCTTATGTTCTTATGTTCTAACCCCAGCCCTGCCAAACTTAAATACAAACCCACTATTTACATGTGTAGGGCTCTTGCCCTCTCAAAATATGAACAACATGTTAATCTTTTATTTAACATAATATAATCAAAGAAACTACAAAATGACATTGCAAAAGTCTATCTGAAGCCACAACAGATGTACAGAATTTCATGGTTTTGAAATGTCAAATTGTTTAATGTGTCAGTTTTTTGTTATTTAGATGGAAAACTACAAAGTGGTGTGTAATTCAATATGACATTCCCAAATCATATTTCATAGGAACCACACGACCCGTTATGGTTTATACCTTACATATATTTATATCTCAAGCATGGTTATATCTAGCGTAGGATACCTTCAGTGGGATAACATGAGTGTAATAACATGTTTACCAGGACTAGTTTTACATTCCAATCCAGTAGTATACTGCTGAAATTCAGGACGAGGTGTGCTTCAGTACTTCAAACAGTACTACACAGATACGTGTTTTAAACTTTTTTACAATTTTAAAATGTCTGAAATAACGTAATATTTGTGTTCCAATTGTACACTAGCATGGATGAATATGTTAGTGTGTATTGATTCACATCATTGTGATACAATTGGTATGTCAAAATATGGAAATGTTACCTGTGATACTATACCATTCACTGTTGCCCTATGTGCTACCATTTACCCTTCTGCTACTAGTTTGCCTTGGTAAGTAACGATTGTATTACCATTACTGTTGCTGGGGCTTGTTACTGGGGCTTATATACTCATTCAGGGTACATGCCCTACCACTTTGGTGTATGTTTAAAATAGATAGACTCTTAAAATATGTTTTTTGGCTGTACTTTGTTCAGAAACAAAGCAGTGAAAGAACCACATCAACACACTCACCAGCATTCTAACTCAGTCGGCTCTTCTTTTTCTTCTTCTTTCTTTCTGTATTCCTCTCAGGCTCGTAGACCATTTCCATCTGAGAGTTATCTGAAGAGAAGAGAAACAGCAGCCTGGCATATATTTGCCTGAGCTTCAGTCCCCACCATCAGTATGACAGCGTAATTTACTGGGCCTCGCTATTCTGTTCACTGATAAGAGAAATAATAATTTAAAAAAACTGCTCAGATAGGCAAAGAAATAAAGGATAGAGCGTGGGAGCTTGGGGACATTTTCTGAAAGGAATAAAGCAGTTGTAATGGTTGAAATGATTAAGATTCAATATAGTTGAAGGAAGCAGAAGTTAAAGGAGACCTATCTAGCATATTGTTTATATACTGTATTACTGGAATTCTGCTCCCCTGGTTAACTATACACGTGTGTTGTATTCATATGTACAGCCCCTAATGAGTCCTTCCTCACTGCCATGAGTAAGAGTGAGTTTCTTCTCCATCCTACAGTCTTACTGGAAAATTGCTATTGCGGTTGAGAGTTTACCTACTGTATGTGTGTATATATATATATATATATATATATATATATATATATATATATATATATATATATACACACACATATGTGCATATTAAAACCTGTATAACTTTGAAAACGGGAAGATAAACTTGGCGAAACAAGGTGAGAGTTGCTAATCAATAGGCAAGTTGCTCCAAATGCAGTATTCTCTCAGTTTCCATTTTGTTTTTAAGTCGTATTGCTGCAGTCTTAGCTGAGAGTAGCTTTTATTAACACAGAAGCTCACAGCAATATGGAAAACATGGAGACAGAAACCCCCCCAGCTGATAAAGAGCCACCCAGGACATGAGGATAAAAATATGATTATATTTAAAAGGAAACTTGCAACAATAGTTTGTATGTAGACTGCAGCAGCAAATGTAAGGAATGATTTGAAACTATAGACATGTTTGCTAGTGTTTTTATATTCACAAGCAAGGCTGGAAAGACCTTCAGTAAATCAAAAAAGCAGACTCAGCCAGAGCCTGTCACTTCAGAAGTAGAGACACATTTTAATTAAAGAGTAAGAAAAGCACTAGTCGGTTTGCTTGCCAACTGCAGAGAAAAAGGTTGAATGGTTCAGTCCTGACCATGTCACAGGCTAGGCTCTTGGTTCCACTTCTATAAACAAGTATGTGAGTAACATCCACCCGCCATGGCTGTAAATTCTAAGTTGATGACCATGGCATGTATCAACACTAGTATACATACTCTCTCTCTCTCTCTCTCTCTCTCTCTCTCTCTCTCTCTCTCTCTCTCTCTCTCTCTCTCTCTCTCTCTCTCTCTCTCTCTCTCTCTCTCTCTCTCTCTCTCTCTCTCTCTCTCTCTCTCTCTCTCTATATATATAGTGATGGATTGCCTTCTAGTCGCAGATCTTTTATTCTTTAAACAAAGACTTGACAGCCAGAATGCGGGGAAACGCCATAGTGTGTGTTTATTATTTACAATACGCAAAATAAATAGAAACAAAACAAAAGCCTAACCCGTTCTCGGGCCCTATCTAAACAAGTGTTGATACTATCTGACTACGAGGCAGGCTAAGCCTGTTCTCTCATCATCAAAACCAATTCACAATCCAAAGCCATAATCCAAATACCAGTTTCAGTGTTCATTTACCAGTAAATCAATAACAAATAATTTCAGTTGCCCAGTCGCCAACCAAACTCCTGACGTTCTCCTTTAACCAACACTCACAAACACTGAGTTTTTAAATGCTAATCAATTACATCGTTAAAGGCAATTGACAAGACATACTTATTTATTTTTACTTTCCCTTATTTGACACACAGTTATTATTTACAAAGTGTATTGTTAACCAAACTTTAGTTTTGGCCTCAAGCCCTTTACATTAATTACTTTGTTTACCAACCAGTTTGTTTACATTGTCTTTTATTATTTTTTATTGACCAATCCCTTACACTATATATATATATATATATATATATATATATATATATATATATATATATATATATAATGACAGATTTACAGTCTATGGAATAACTTCTTGTGACAGGTATATACGACCACCTCTACGATGAATTTCATTCTCTGCGGGGGTTAGTTAGCTTCTAGCTCTGAACTCACCCATATGTGATATATACATATACAGTAGTTACAATATACTTATTTGATAATATTTTATAAAGAGTTAGAATGTATTTTATTTGCCCTGCTCTACATGCTATTACCTATACAGTAAACACTGCACGGCCACTTTATTGGGACCCGTACCTACTACCCGGGTGGTCCACCGTTTGCCCTGATCACAGCCTTGACACAACATGGCTAAACTCCACAACAGCCTTGACACAACATGCTGGATTAATATATCAAGTAATGGTGCAGAGAGGTACAGAGAGGCTTGTGTTGACAAAGGTGTCCAAATTCATCCCAAACATGCTCAATTGGATTGAGGTCTGGGAATTGTGGTTGCCATGGAAGATGCCTGAAATCTCTATCATGCTAGTCAAACCATTTGCGCACAACTCTGAATCAATTCTGGTATGGTGGATGGGTGCATTATCGTCTTGAAAGTAGCCATCGCCATCAGGGATTATTGGATTACATCCATTCAGGCTTCCAGAGTAATCAAGCACCCAGGGTACTTTATGTGAGGAGAACATGCCTCACACAAGGCGATGCTAAATCGGGTAGGCAGGTTCTAATAAGTGGCCAGGAAGCACATTTATATGATGAATAAATTGTTACACATTTCCATGATGCTTTATTGACAGTAGGCCATAGGTTATGTTTTGATCCATAATTGATTTATCCTTAATACAGGTATTTTGCAGTGTGTAGTTTGGTTGAACTCAAATATCGGTTAAAATATCATATGTATACAAATATGGACTGGTGTATAGTGGAAAACTATTGTCCCATGAAGCCAAAGGCTGTATCAAACCAAGGGGACAAAAGAGACGAGCTGCTAACATCGCCTCAGCCAGACCACATTTAAACTAAACAATATAATATCACCCATAAATAAACACCAAACAATACATTTCAAATCATAACAATACATCCCAAAATAATACATTCATCAGCAGGGCTTGGCCCTAACCCACTGATTACACACAGGGCTCTTCTGCCCTGCCACATCAGGTCATGTATGTTTTATTGAACTTTGAAAGACAGCATAATCTTCAGTTTCCAGACTGCACAGGAGGCGATTGAAGTCCTAAGAAGGCAATTGAAGTCTTTATTATTATTATTATTATTATTATTATTATTATTATTATTATTATTATTATTATTATTATTATTATTTGTTTATTTAGCAGATGCCTTTATCCAAGGCAACTTACAGAGACTAGGGAGTGTGAACTATGCATCAGCTGCAGTCACCTACAGCAACATCTCACCCGAAAGACAGAGCACAAGGAGGTTAAGTGATTTACTCAAGGTCACACAGTGAGTCAATGAGTGAGCTGGGAACCTCCATGTTACAAGCCCTTTTCTTTAACCACTGGACCACGTAAGTCTGTGTTTTTGGAGTGCATATATTATTGAAAGACGGTAATAGATGTTTTCCTTACAACTTTTGTGTTTAGAATTTGTTGAAGCTCATCTTGAGCAACCTTCTGCTTCTGCAATATTCTTCTCATTCAGCCATTGCTATGAATTTGTAACATTGTTTTGAATGGTTGCTATGTACAGTATATGTACTGGTACAAATATTGCTGCTATGAATACATACCTGCCAACTTTTGAAAATACGAGATCAGGAGGTCTCCTATTTCGGGGGGGGGGGGGGGGGGGGGGATTTTACCAGTACTTTAACTCTGAATTTACTGCACAAATCAATATAATAATCCTTATAATTTAAGTAAATAATAATGTATTATTAAATTACAGGGACACGAGACCCTTTTTAAAGTCTATTATTATTATTATTATTATTATTATTATTATTATTATTATTATTATTATTATTATTATGTGCTGTATGAATATTCTCGCAAATTCCCAATCCAAACCACTCTCTGACCGCATTTTAGTGGCAACTGGGAGACTTGGCTATGTGAAAAAAACGGGGGTACCAAAATGGTTGGTGGACAAACCAATTTGCTGTATAGACTTGAGCAAGCAAGTGAAAAAAGGAGGAAAAAAAACTGGTCAAGCTTTTGTAAAGGATAAGTTTATTTACAGATGGATCCAAGGATCCAAAAACAGGAAGAGTGGCAATGGCGTATAGTATACCAGAATTGGATATCTGTAAAATAGCTAGGCTGTCTGACCATTTATCAGTTTATGTAACAGAAATGGTAGCTATTTTATTTGCAATAATTAAAATAGCGGAATTAAAAGTGTAAAAGGAAGGTTTTATTATAATATTCAGAAAGAGGTTAATGATAGTTGGTTAAATAAGGAGTTGGGAAGGAAAGAGGAAAGATCTTTGGGTAGGTTAAGTATTGGACATACTACTTGAATGGTCGTTTATTTAGATGTGATAAACATATCAATGATTTATGTGAGAAGTGTACAATTCAAGACACGGTGGAGCATTACTTAATAAAGCGTGACAAATGTGAAGAACAAATACAGAACTTGTTGGGAAAAGGGAAAGAGGAAGGGTAACGAAAAGAGAAAAGATAGTAACTGAATATATTAGGGAAAGAGGGAAAAGCACGAATTTAAAACGATGTGTGGAGAAAATAGACTATAATTACGACAGACAGAGGGCGCTAATCATCTAAATGTATAGATGGAATGCCCTGCTAAAAATAATACAAAATTAAAAAAAACGGGGCGGGGGCGGCGGCCGTTGTTATGGAGCTGTCTGTGCTGTCGATTGGACGATTCCTGCTTTTTTTGCTGGGGGAGGTAGCACAGAAGGGATAACGTCTGAGAACGAGTTACTCCCAAACACTGATAGTACACACAATCACTGCAGCCCAGATTAGGGAAACGGCTTGTCGGCTAGCGTCGGTGGCTGTGGGAGGTACGCAGCGGAGGAAAGGGGAAAAACACAGAGGAAAAAGGCTTGCGACTGCCGATCAGAAGGCCTGGTGGAAACTGAACTTCGTGGTGGTGCTTTGCTTAGTTCTATAGTTACATTTTTTTGCGACGTCCGTTAAAGCAAAGGCCGATCAGATCCAAAAAAGAACGGACTGCAATAACAAGTCGAAAAATGAGTGCAAATGCCGTGTCCCCTTTTAGAAAAACTGTATTTTTTTGCACCTCAAGGCCGCTTTTTTGATGCAACTACAGCAAAAGAACAGCGTTTTTTTTCCCTGTCTAAATTTAAAAAGGCTGATTATAAACGGAACCTACAAACCCTGCACCCTAGTGATGATATACAAAAATAAGAGCAGAAAGCACGCAAACAATTCTGGTTTTCTGTTTACTTTGCAAGAACGGCAAAAAGAAGTGAGCTGCTGGTACTGACTGAGCGATGCATCAGATCTCTACAGCTGGGCAAATCGAGAACGAAACAACGGGAAGAAGAGCAACAGCCATCTGGACCATCCAGTTTGTCTCTCCTTAGTGAGACCCTTTCATCACCTGACAAGCCGGTGCTCTGAATATATTTCCCGCAAAAGGAATGTACAGCGTGTAATCCAAGATAGGATAACAAGGTAGATAACTTTGAGACTAGAAAAGCATTTTTGAAAACCCTGCTCCATGCATTCAGAAACCATACTTAATCTCTATAATATTGTATTTACGGAAAAACAATACCTTGATATTATTGTATCAAAGAATGCAAAAATAAATTGGCAATGATAAGAACTTGGACCTCTTTTAAAACAAACAAACAAACAAACATAAACAACCACCCCAATTCATACACAGCTGCGTTTTGTAATTTAACAGTAACACCCTTGGTGTATTGCTCAGACAGAGATTTAGTCACCGGAGTTAATTTGCAAATATAAATGCCACCTAATCGTCGAGTTGAAAGCTGGTTTAGAACAATGTGAAATTATTTCGAGCATCAAGTGGGATAAAGACGGTCCGTCCTGCGTTCCACTGGGTCCTTTAGCTGCTGTATTTTGTTTCGTCCAGACTTTAGTGGTGCATTTTTTGGATGATGATAAATACTCTTGCAACATCATGATCGTGTTGACCCAGGGCATAGACTGACAGTGCTGCGAAGCTTTGATTTTAATTCCTGCAACTTCATTTAAGGTAAGGTGTTATGCAAACTTATACCATTTTACTAATCTAGTAGTGTTTTAAAAGCCTTTTATAATATAACCCAATGCACATTGCATTAAAGTTGATTTTATAGCCAGCACACCTTGACGGACGTTAAATCATTATTGCCCATAAGTTTCGACAGTTTCTTTAAATAATGATTTTAATTTGATGTCGTGTAACTCTGGGGTGGAATCATCAAGGTTCTTGCTCCATCTCAACTTCTGAATGTAGTCAAGCATTGCTGTTGAAGAGAGTAGTCAAAAGAAGTCTTCGAGTTATGATAAGTTGATACAGATCTGTTTAGGAAGCTTGTTGTAAATGCAAAAGAGGTTGTACGGAATTTGAATGAAGTTACACCGAATGGCTATTGCACTACTACTTTAGTTTTTTTTTTTTGCACATTTTAATTAGTAGAGAAAATGTGTAATCATTACTTAAGTACATTTTGGTTATATCTGGATGCATATAGCGGTATATATTGTGGGTTTAAATGTAAGCAGCAGAGAAATGCAAAAACATTTTGGAGTTGACAGTTTTACGTTTTTGTGTTGTAAAATAATTTGACCACGCAATCGTCACAAGTGAGACCAGAAAATACAATGTAAAATGGACCTGCCATAACACTGTCAATAGGTTGCCTGCCCACTGTTGACAGCCAGCTCTGTTTTGATGAGACCAGGCTGCAACCTCCAACCACATGATACTTTTTGAAAGTGTCATATTTTCTGTCTTACCCATTGTGACTGTAACTTGCAGCAAGGAGTTTTATTAGAGTACCTTATTTCAAAATGTCAGGGATGTAATGTTGGAACAATTGATTATGATAATAGTATAAACACTTTGTTTAATATGTATTTATTGTACTGAAAAAAATAGATAATCGTATCATCTATAACTAAAAAGGAACTGCTCCATTGTTACCTATGGGGGTGTTGAGTGCCACTGCAAGTGCGCATTGTAGTATAACTTTAATCCAGCCCCCCATGCTGTTGGAGAGTGGTGGTATGGATCTAACGAGGGAAAAAGTCTCAATAATCACTAATAGGAAATGTCATTATTGTCCAACCCTGCAGGAATACTTGCAAAACAGGTAACCCAAGCCAGTGTCCTCGGGATTCTCTCTTTATTTTTTGTCCAAGTCCTGTTTTTTTCTTTCCATGTGCTTTGAAAAGGATCCTCAGTTTCTTTGTGACAATGCAGCCTGATCTTTAATGGTACGGTAATGCTTGGTAATGTAAAGCAATTAGATACCATTTGAAGCAGAACATGCAATTTAAAATGATTGATTATTATCCATTACACAACAAAACAATGCTAACAAAGAAAAATTAAACCTTAAAATAGGCTGTCTGCTTGCTTCGAGGTGTCTTTTATAATTTGCTGGCCAATTGAGATCTTCAGGGTTTCAGTACGAGTACCAACATGCGTAGTCAATCCTGGCAAACATGAAACGCATGGGACTAGATAAACTGTACTTCTATACAAATCCTCGCAAAGGCTGATCAAAACCACTTCTAATTATTATAATCCTACAATAAGATGAAAGACAAAAATGGATTGACATTTTTTATTTTTATTGGATTTCAGGCTTTGCATAGAAGGACTAAACCTCAACATCCAATTTTTTTTTTTTTTTTGGAAAAAATTGAATCTTGCTCTGAAGTGGCATATAATTAGCTGGCACTGTAAAACTTGTAAAATCCTCATCAGACCTGTTCTAATTTATTCACAACTATGAACTGTATTACCTATTGCTGCCCACGCCAGCTGTACCCTTGCAGTCCTCCAGTACTGAAAGAATTATTAAAAATGAAAGTCTTATTGTGTCTGATTACCACCCTTCTGTCTTCTTTCGGCACTTCTTTCTCATTGGCTCCATAACAGCTGAAAACATTAGCTCCCCCAGGCCCACCCATTACTGTGTCTTTGATGTCCCGACCTGTACACTAATACATGCTGGCACACAATATGAATACAGACATCTATGTATACAAGGTATTGCAAATATATATCATTTCCCTTTCACACCTTGCTTATTTTAAAAGTATTTTGGCAAACCCATATGTCTTTATCAGTAGAGGCTTAGTAGACATTGGATATGGAGTGTAAGGCGCTAAATTGTTGGTAGCATTTGACAAAAAAAAGTCATGCTTCCAACATGGGCTTCAAACCTTCTTGAATATGTAATAAAAATACACAACAGCATGCAAAATTTGAATGCAACAGGGGCATTTCCAGGTTGAAGTTTTTTCAGTGTCACCAAAAGGTCAAAGGTTTTAATTATCTGTATCATCAACTAATGTGTGAATTATTATAATCATTATTTTATTATCATTTAACCAGGTATGTAATTGATAGGTATGCAATTACAATAAGCAGAATGCACAGCTATACAAAATCTGTTATACAAAGTCGGTACATTAATCATTTTGAAACGAAGTGTCACACCCACACATTGCATTATTAGTCACGTACATCACAGCTTGTAGTGAAGACCTTTTTTTGAACAGCTTACAGGTTTTCACATCTCCAAACACAATTAAGAAGATATGAAAGTGGGATCCTTGCCAGAATAAAGCATTCACCCCAGCTTGAAGACTTTTTTTCTGACTGCCAAGCCAATATAGGTCTAGATGTGAAATGACTTAGTTCTGGTTCCAAATGTATGAATTCACAACCCAGAATGTACTGGTACTTCAACAGTGATTTGTGCTAATTCAATATTGTATTGTTTTTTGGTTTGGTTTTGTTACGCATATGCAACAGATGGATTTACCAGTGAGCAGGAGGATGATGGGAAATGTAGTTCTGAGAGGTCCATGCGGGTACATGTAATGCAATCTTGAGGCAGGAAATGCAATTTAAAAAGTGGTCAAAATGTAAAAATAATAAATAATAATAATTAAAACAATACACTTTAAGTTGCTTCTTATTCAATTTAGAATTGTAACTCATGCTTTTTCCCTTCAGACACAAATAAAACTAATGATGATGTGGTGAAAAACCCAATCTCTACTTCCTGCCCCATGAGAATTAGAATAAGGTGCAGAAGAACATTTAATCCTGCCTGTGACAGGGTACTCCCCGCCCCTGTGCGTATTTCATCCATCCATTATCTGTAACCGCTTAATCCTATAAAGGGTCACGGTGAGCCGGAGTCTAACCTGGCAGACACAGGGCACAAGGCAGGACTACACCCTGGGTGGGATGCCAGTCCATCGCAGGGCAACTAGGGGGCAATTTAGAGAGGCCAATCCACCTAGCCAGCATGTCCTAGGACTGTGGGAGGAAACCCACGCGAACAGAGGGAGAACATGCAAACACCACACAGACAGACCCCTGAGGCCGGACTCGAACCAGGACCCTGGAGCTGTGAGGCAGCAGTGCTAGCCAACGTGCCAACCGCGTATTTCATGTTTTGTGTTATTTTGTATTTGTATGTGTTTTATTATTATTTAAATGTACAGTGTTGTGTTTATTTAAAAACATGCTGTTCTGTTGTTATCATTGTAAAATCGTGAGAATGCGTGGTCAACAGTGAGTGATTATTGACAAACTGGCTGTTGACCATGCGTACGAGAAACCCCGTGTCGAATGTGGTCGGGGAGATAAACTAGGTAATTGATAGCCAGTTAATCCCTCTTCCACAATATAAAAACCTGCAGCTTTGGCTGAACAGGGTATTTGTGTTCAGAGGCGGAACAAGAGACGTGAGACAAGAGAGTCGATAATATTAGAAAGCAATTGCTACCCGTGCTGGTTTATACTTGTTTTTGTTTCGTGTCTGTTTTGTTTCTGTCTTTATTTTGGCCACTGTGCCCTTTTGTTTTGGTAAAGTGTTTTGTTTCTGTTTAAACCTTTTATTTTTCAATAAATCTGTGCACCAGCACATTCATTCATACCCTAGTGCTGTCTGTGTCTGTCTACTTCCTGGCCTGACGTCAACACACGAGGCAGCCTGTTCACACTGCCACATTTAATCTTGCTACAGTAAGTTAATTAGGGACATGGATGGCAACCCACTGCAGTTGAGGTTAGATTTAATAAGCATGTAGTCCTTTATGACACTCGCAATTGTTCGTTGTAACTGCAAGGCTATGACTTTGAGACTGGATAAAGTAGGACAGTAAGAAAAAAAAGAAAATGCTACTCAGCAGGTTTGAAATTGCGCGTTGTTGAATTTGCCGAAATACGTGTTAATCGCAATACTGAAAAACAGTACGTGGCTGGAGACAAAACAAAGACAAACTTAAAATGGCCAAAGAAAAACGAGCTGATAGAGGAGGAAAGTGTTTATGGCCTGACGTAGAAAACATTTTCTTTGAATGGAGTACAGCTGGAAATTTAATGCAATTGTACTGCACCGTATGCAACACTAATATGTTTTGTTTACTGGTTATTAAATGGTGCACTGTTTCATACTTTTCTTTTAAATTTGAATTAATACAACACATTTTTAAAAGCCAATGCAGCGGGAACTATTGTCTAAGTATGGTTTTCGAAATGTTCAGTAAAGCAAAGAAGATATGTTCTTGAATTTGTTTGAGTACTTGATAAGCTAAAATAAAATACCAGTAGTTTTAATACAGATGTGATGTGCAATGTATAACTTGATTTTATGCTCTGTTAATTATTACTTTTTAAATTTTGAAAAAAAAAATAGTTTCTAGCAGTTAACAGTTACAAAATCAGTTGTAAAAAAAAAAAGTATTTTAAACACAAAAAAAGGTGTTTTCCTAAAACTGAAGTCTCAAAATGATTAAGACTATATTAGTTAACATTCTAATGATCACAATTAAGTTAGAAATTGACATCCAATATTTAAGATCTAGTTAATGATTAGTTCTTAGTCAATCTACATGGTATCAATTAAATATCTCAATTACATGTATCTGTTAAAAATACTAAGCATAAAAACAGATCATAATTCATTTTCATTTTCTCACATTAGCTTCTCATTTTGATTTACCTTGCAGAATAATTCAATCAATAGTGGAAGCAATCGAAATATATTCATTGACAATCACAATTGTTATAATTAATAGTTACATTGCGTCAATTGAAGATAAGAACTCAAATCCAAACATTCATTGAGACCATCTGGTTCCATAGTTCTGAGAGTGAATATCCAATAAGCTTCTCCTCTTAATAGTAATTTTATTTTACAATATTACCTCCCCTATCTGGCAGTACCATTTTTCAAGTGCTATGCATTTTAAAGAGTCTGAACCATGTTTCATTGCCTGATAATGTCTAGCTATTGCGTAATCTGCATTATTAATACAGATAGCAGCTTTATGCTCCACTGTTCTAATCTTAAGATTTCGTTTGGTTTGTCCAATGTATGCAAAGCCACACAGACATTTCAACATATAGATGACGTGAGTTGTATTACAATTAATAAACCCCTTGATTGTGTATTTTTGACATGTATGTGGATGATTAAATTATTTCATGTTGTATGTATTAGGGCAATGGATACATTTACCACAACGATAGTTGCCATGTATGGGTGTTGTTAATCAAATCTCTATAGAAGGTGATTTATACATTGAGGATACAACTGAGTCTTCGATATTTTTACCACGTCTAAAACAAAATCTCTGTGGAGTAGTGACAAATGTACCAAGCTGAGGATCGCATTCTAAAATGTTCCAATGTTTCAAAATAATTGTTTTAAGATCATTGGCAGTATGGTTAAATTCAGTAATAAAAGTAATTCTGTCCTTGCTTGGTTGCTTATCCTTAGTGGTTTCAATCACGGTCTCACGTTGTAATTTATTAGCTCTATTGTAGGCAGTTTGTATTAATTGTGCTCTTATAGCCTTTTGCAAGAAAACGATTCTGCATATCCTAGAGCTTTCATTTCATAATCAGATGTTTTATTACATATGCGTTTTAAATGTAAAAATTGCCTGTATGGTTTATTTTTGATCATGTCGTTACTAGCATGCAAATTCGTGTTCCTATCGATTAGTTTTTGGAAAATTGATATATCGAATGTACCCTTAATGTTGATAGATATAAGTAAATCTAAAAAAATGTATTTCAAATGGGCTATGTTCCACTGTAAATGTTAAATTAGGATTGTTATTATTTATATAATCTAATCTTTAAGCAACAGTTTTTCCAGCAGGACAATGCAAGACCACACAGTGCTAGGATTACAATTGCACGACTTCAAGAAAACAATGTCGAGGTCTTGCCGTGGCCAGCTTTTTCTCCTGACCAATAGAATATCTGTGGGACCAAATCGCCAGTACCATCCACAAGAGTCCCTGACCACATTCCGGTGCCTCCTTAAGACTCACCTCTTCAAAGAGCACCTGTAGAACTCCTCTGTTTGTATCCTGGGACACTATCACCCTTCATGTAAATGTGCTTTATTTTGCTCTTATCTGCCCCCTATTTTACTGCATTTAATCCTGTACTTCAGAATACTGTAATCTGCCAAGTGTTTAACCTGTAGTACTTTGTATTTAATCACATCCTGATGTAACTATCACTATTTAATCATATCCTGATGTAACTATCACTATTATCTGCTGTATTATTGAATTGTGGTTTGTCACACTTGTACCTTGCTTGAACAAAAGTTATTGTATTCTTGCTCTTATTGTATTACTTGTATTGTAACACTTGAAATGTATTTGCTTACGATTGTAAGTCGCCCTGGATAAGGGCGTCTGCTAAGAAATAAATAATAATAATAAAATAATAATAAAGAGACAAAGAGACAACCGTGACCAGCCAGTCTTCGCCAGCTGGCTGCAGCTGCACAGGAAGAGTGGCGGAACATCCCACAGCAGTCTATCCAGAGGCTGATCAGGTCTATGCGTCAACGCTACCAGGATTGTGTTAATGCTCAGGGAGGTCGTACCCGATACTAACTTTTTAATGTTTTCATTTTGACGGTGTGTCACGTTTCACACAGAAAACTTATCATGATTCTTTGATCTGTATTTTTGTTCACATTTTCTGTGATTTTGTTTGATATCTACGTTTTAAAATATTTGATTAAATCTGTTAGACCTGAATGCTGCGTTTCTTTTGTGCATCAGTGTGTATATATATATATATATATATATATATATATATATATATATATATATATATATATATATATATATTACACACATATTACTCTGAGCAGATTTGTCAATCCTCTTGGTCTGCTTCTCATTAATTTACTGTTTTGTTTTGCACAGGTATGGGACTTCCGTTATACATCAGTATGTTGTTTGGGGGGTTTAGAGGCATAGCAGCTAAAAGCACCCTGTATGCAGCTAATAGGTAGCCAATATTTAATAGTAATAGCAAAGTTTGAAGACCGGAGAGATTGATTTGGTAGATCATAAACATAATCTACTCCCCTCTGAAGCATCAGTAAAATGTGATTTCTTTTTGCAAGAAAATCAGTTTTTCAATACAATATGGTAAACTTGAGTTTGATATGTCTTTACAAACACAAATTGAAATGCAGTAAAAAGCCACTTCACAATTCAGTCCATATTTGCACATACTGAGTTCAAATTTGAAAGCCATCCCTTTATTCAACATTTAGGTCACCATCTAAATGTTGAATAAAGGTATGGAATGAGGGTATGGAACCAACTCCCCAGTAATGTTGTTGAAGCTGACACCCTGGGATCCTCCAGGAAGTTGCTTGATGAGATTCTGGGATCAATAAGCTACTAACAACCAAACGAGCAAGATGGGCTGAATGGCCTCCTCTCGTTTGTAAACTTTCTTATGTTCTTATGTTCTTTTGCCATACAGTAAGTGTCTTAAAAGCCTGTTGTTTTACCTCTGTAATAAGACCAACATGCTGCAAAATATTTTAATTTTTAAAATGCAAACTCATGGAAATGTAGTCACATCAGTGGTATAAATAACAATACGTCGCTGTGTTGGCGTTCCCTTACCCAAGTCGAGCGTTCACAAGACATCCTTTAAGTGAAGTAAATAATCACAATGTTTTTGAACAGCCAGAATTTCTTTCTTTTAACAATACTGTATTGCCTTCTTCGCAATAAAATGTGAGACCTACAGTGTGTCTGCAGCTCCGGCAACCTTACCAGGTTGTTATATTGTGTAATATAATTGAAAATTAAAATCGAACAAAACAACAGTCAAATCTTCTATGACCAAAGACGGTGTAATTTAAGTGGTTCCGTTGCCATGAGAACGAGCTGTTGACTGACAGGTTGGAAAGTTGGTCACTCATGATCCCTTTGGCTGTTGAAAGGGTTATGGCAGTGTTATACTTGCATAGATAGCACAATTTTGTGCTGGTGAAGGGGGTCTTTTTAAAAATTGAGACATCTCTGCGTGTGTGGTAGTGGCCTGTCTCATAGATGGGGAAATCCAGTATAAACCAAGACATTCTCAAGACCAGTACAGTAAAGGGAGATGATATTAGCTGAGTTATTTTAGCTCCTTGATGCCCTTAACATAATTCTACAGAACCCCCACAGCATTTCACCTCTAGCTACACTGATTAACGTATCGCCATTAGTTGTTCACAGATTACGAAGGGGTATCGCCGTCATTTTTGGATGCTCGCCATTCACTGATAGGACTGTTCTTGCTTCACATATGCAGCCTCATCAATCCTACCAAATACATCTTGGACGGGGTACTGTAATTGTGCTGTGTGAAAAACCACTACTCCTGCATTAATAGCCCTCCATTATACTTGTCTTTTTCTGTACTGTTACTGTGCTGAAACCTAACTCGCTGTTACTGTCCTTTTCACATCACAAGCAGAACATTTACATGCGCTTCTTTCATCTCTCAACTTCAAAGGGATTTAATGGGCAGATTAAATGGCTATTACTGAAAGTCAGCATGGTAAAGTAAACCAGAAGTGAGAAGTGACTTAACGGAAGCACTAAACCACTTGCAAAGGAATCTGCAAAATAAACAAGTATCAGAACTATTGGCATTATGAGAAAGTATATTATAAATGTGACCTACTGTACATACGGGCTAGCACCTACTTGCATATCCCCAGACTCTCAAAAACTTAAAGAATGTCAGTAAAACATGTCATCATGATTAGATCATCTGTTGTCCAGATAGATGTAAAAATGTAAGTGTGGCTTTAGTATAGACGTATTTGTACTGCCGCTATATCTCTGTTGCCAGGGATATGTATCCCCTGTAGAGAACAAACACAATGTTATACAATACTGTTTATGACCACACATGATTGAACAACAGTAAAAGTAAGAGATTACACCTATGCTCACTTCAATTTCTCTTCACGGCTGTCAGTCACATGACTGGTAACTGACACCCCTTGATAGGCAGTGCTACAAAAACAGCATCTGCTGGAAACTAACAAATGCTGTTGAATTTGAGGTATTCTGGCTGAATACAAAACATTCAATCAATAATGAAAATGTTCCTTCAGAAACATCTGTCAGCTTTATGGTGGGTTTATGGTTTCAGTAGACAGTATGTGCTGAGGCTGTACTGTGCAGATAACGTGTTCTATGACAGTTCTAGCAAGAACGAATTTGATACTGGCACCAATAGTGTGAATTCACAAAGTACATACAGTTGTCTGTATGTACATGACTTACATTTTTGCCTTATCTTAACTGCTAATCCATGTCTGATGAAAATGAGGATTCCAGAATCCCTTAATCCCCATTTATAGTACATTTTATTGTATTCTGTTGCTATAGAGGTCATCCCACCCTGTGATTGTGTCTGTTATTTCATTTGAGAAGTTCTCAAGATGCATCAAAACTCCAGGAGATTACTATTGGACAATAACAGAAAGAATCTGTCATTTCACTTTGTGTAAGGCTTTTTTTTTGTGGGAGCTGGTCATTTTCTAAAAAAATAAACATTGAAAATGGGAATAATTAAAGAATGAATAACAAGCCTGTGACAGGGATGGCTTTGTGGTGACGTCAGGCCAGGTGCAGGAAGAACACACACAGGCAGTACTGCAGATGCAAAGGCGTTTGCGCTGTTTTTATTTAAATAACAAAAATAAATAAAATATTCAAACAAAAACACTGCTCACAGAGCCAAATACAACAGGTATACAAAAACAAAATCACAAACACAAAATACTATGGTCAGGCTGGGCAGTAGTCTTCACTGATCCTACTTATTTTTATTTTTATTCTTGCACTCCTCTCTCGCTCTCGCTCGCTCCTCTGAGCACCCACCCCGAGCGTAAAGAGCTGCAGGCTTTTACACAGGTGACCCTCCCGATTAGCAACAAATTAATCACTTAATTTGGGAGATAGCCACCTTCTACTAGGTTTTTAATGTGGATGGGGCTTCCCATCCATGCTGTAAACCAATAACAAAACATACGGTTTCATCGTCATATTTATAAATACATCTAAATAAATCATAATACAAAATACAAATGCACAGGGGTAGGGGATACCCCGTTCTAAAAATAAACAAATACATTTGTTTTAAATAATACCTTACAAGCTAAACAATACATTTAACAGAAGGGCTTCTGCCCTGCCTCATTTTCATATGCAGGGCTCCTAGCCCTGTCACAAAGTCCTAGATTAAAACAAAGAATACTGTCTTCAGCACAGGGCCACAGAGGCACTGTCCAGGTAACTGCATGTGAAAGGAGCCTTTAGTTAGGGCTCAGTTAAAACTGGTTCTGGTCTTAAATGGAGCACTTTTAATCTACGGTAACAATGGTGCCACGCTGGGGGTCCCTCTCACCTTCGTTGCTGATTTCCCTTTTTTTAGCAACGACGTTGGTAGAGAAGTAGCTGTATGTCTTTCTGAACTTAAAATATGAAAACACCCTCAAAGGCAAAGGAAAGTTCTCACTTTCTGTTAAAAATGCACAGTTGTGGTTTTGAGAGTTATACATATTTTAAGCCTCTGCTTGGTAAATGCTAAGATGGAAATAAGGCCTCCTTCGCATAGCTGTTTGGTCCATTATTTGGCTGCCTCCACGCAGATTCTGGGGGGTTGGCAGATGTGATGGAAATGGGGTGAAGGAGGAGGAAACAGCTGTCAACTGGGATGTAGCAGTCAGGTTGAGCAATAAAGGCCTGTACGCCCAGTTGCAGATTCTTATTATGGACCAAAAAAAAATGATAAATGTTTACTGTACTATACATGGTGTAGTAAAGTTTAGTGATGGTATGAAAAATTCCAGTGAAGAGTGGTATAGCATTGTGAAAACCATTTACTAGTAAAGCACTGCATGTAGGTACTGTGGCATGATGCAAAATACTCACTATCTTCTACTACACTATTTTGACACATGTTCAATTTCATGCTCAATTTTCAACTAAATGTAATTCTTAGATGACTGTACATTATTTTATAGTTAAGCATCCCTGTGAGGGTACCTTGTATATGTTTTCCCATCCACCACAGTGGCCTCACCTCAGGATCTCATAAACCATTTTGACTAGCAACTGCATGTTTTCAGCAATATGGCAAAATCTAATGGCACCCTTTACTTTGACAATATTGGGGTCATGTGACTTTTAGTTCAAGATATTCCCTTCATACTCAGTACATACAGTAGCTGTGCTCTGTCATTCTTTTGCTCAGGTTATATAAACCATGACCTTGACATTGACTAGGGATGCAAGCTGGTTATGATCGTTTGCATAACAACAACATTAATATATATCATGTTAGAAGGGGTGTAAACGTGTGGTTGGTAGTGCACAGGTGTAGAGGTGAGGCAGTGATTATGAATAACAGACCATCAACAGTTCAATGGTCAAAACAAAGCTTTATTATTGCTTTTAAATAATACCACTGACTATACACAACGATGTGTACCACCAGTCAAAACCATGGGGTTCAGTCCCAAACTAATAACACACACACACCTTAAAACACCTACACAATCACCAGTCCAGCAGTGAGTGCTCCAGGTGTAAGTGGTGTTTTGAACAGTGAGTAACAGTGCAGTGCAGTCCGGGTTTGATGCTGGCTGAATAGCGACAGCTCCCAGATATTTAGCCGTCTACAAAGACAAACACAGTTAGCAAAACACTTAACACTCACTCTCTTAATTATTTCCGTTCTCTCAACAGGGTCTTTCCATAACCATAGCGAAGGAACAGATCACTGGGGCCACTTCCCCTAAATACCCTCAGTCACGCCCTCTTTCGGTGGCATGGCCAATCAGTCTACCGCATTCAGGCGCTGACTTCTGGTATCGTGGCCCCGCCCCCTTCCTGGATGGCTGGCTTTCGACTGACCTTGGAATGAACTGCCCAATTCTCTGTGTCCTGAGAGGTCAGGAGGGAAATTGTTGATTAGGATTCGTTCGCTCTCTGTCACAAGGGGGCATTTATTTAATTTTGTAATTTGATTTATTTTTATGATTACAGTGACAAGTTTGTCATGTATTGTTATTGAAGTATGCAGGATACGTTTCAAGTAAACATAGTGGGTAATACATTATAAAATTAATACATATTATAGCATATACAGCGTTTCCACTAGGAAAAAACGATCCCATCACAGTGACTGGTCACTAAATATTTTACCAGGCATCATTGTCATTCGTGTGACACCTGTCTATTCTTAAAGTGATACACATACACGTAGTTATGGAGAATAAATAGGTATACTGTAGGTGAAAAAAAATCATGCATTCCTTTAACTTAGCAGCCTTATATTTAATTAAGCCGAAAATGAAAGAACATAGTTTATTACAATTTGTTTTCAAAAGTTGTCAATATATTTTCTTATTTAACATTCTTATTTCGCTTTATAATTTCTAATTCAAATATTTTACACAAAAGTTCTTAGTGTAACTGAAAACCACAGGTATAATATCAGCGTGAAATAAAACATTTGATACTGGAAAGACAGTAGGGTGTGCAAGCTTATACATAAGACCAGACTGGCATATCTAGAGAACACATAAAAACAATACAAAAATAAACTGCACTTTATGCTTTCATTTCAACGAATACATGTGGCACAGTCAATCAGAATCATCATGGATGAAAATGAAATAAACAAATCCTCCCCTCCAGGAGGAATGAAAGGAGGGGGCGTGGATTTAATCAGCCTATCAGTGACTTCCATTGTTAACAAGCCTTCGCTAAGGCAAGACCTGCCAAATCACTCACTAATTTGATTTCCTGTGCCTTTAAGGGTGTAGTCTTGAGGCGCAGTAGAGGCACACTCATACGCTGTTGTTAGTGGCAGTCAGTGTTTCTAGCTGCCCATCACAGACCTTTTGCTGCCAGTCAAACTGACAGATGGCTTCAGTCTGTGCCCGTCAACTAGCTTTTAAAACCATTTCTGACGGGTAATTACTAGTTCACGGAAACGCTGATATATGAAATAAACTGTATTGTTTTGTTGGTTCTCTGTTTAGAATAGAAGATAAATATATATTCTGACCACTGGCTCTGATTACTCCGGCCTGTCATGTCTGCGGCTTCAGCTGAGTGTGTTTATACGTCCTGTTCCCAAGGAGGTCGCTGAGTGACACTGACACTGGGGGCATTTACAAGAAACACAAAAAGCTTAAAACAATCTCCGGTAAAATGTATTTATAAAAAGAACTACAGTATTACCGGGTCCAGATGTGATGTGACATCATCACACACAATTGATTAGATCTGTGTAAAATGCCATCCACCTCCTAGTGAAGCTATGTCACAAATACCGTATATGAATAGAACTGCAGTTCAATCCAGTTTCGGTCTGATATTCTTCTAAACCAGAGACCAGCTACTCAGAGAAAAAAAGCTTTTCATCAGGTTTTTTTGGATCAACCAGCGGTGATCAGATGTCAGGATCCAGGGGGATTATCTGTTCTAAACAGAAGTCTTACCAGTGACCAAGAAGATACAAAAAACATAGCAAATAACAATAAAAAAATGCTGCCTCCTCCAGTGTGACAATCACTGTACAACAGTCAGGATTTTCATAATTGGGTGGCATAAACGCACACTAACATTGGAAGATATTTTTTGGCTGAATGGATTGCTCGTAATAGGAAAATATCTTTTAGATTGCAGTAAAAATTTTATTTTGTGCAGTTGGATAAAAGATGCATCTGTTTCTCATGTTCAATTATACAGTAAATAAAAAATCACATACCAGAAATCAAGCATTACAGAGTTGTTAAAATTCCAGAACATTTCATCCTTTGTCCAGATATCATTGTGTGCATATAACATATGGCACAGTTCTAAAGTTACAAAAAAAAAAAAACACAATTTCATGTTGTATCGTAGTCCCTGAGTATTTTGAATAAGAGACATTATTTCAGGGGGTCCTCCAATCGGCTCATCTGGTAAAGGCATGACTGTGTGGTGTGGCCAGGGCATGTGTTTTACAGATCTGAAGAATGACATTTTGTCACCCTTGGGCAACTTGAGATATAACCTGTTATGTTTTTTACGTTTACCCCACCTCATTTGTATAGCTAACACTAACAACTTCTATTATGACCTGAAAAATAGTACCATAGATAGTCTACCACCCTCAACCTTCTTACTGGCCCAAGTGGTGTTTGCAACCTCTACAATCCACATTAATTGATACAATAAATAGCTATAACATAGTTTCATTGGTTAGAGCTATTATAGAACATAGTGTCTTTTGAACAGATAACCAAGAAACCATTAAGGCCAGTCAAATGCACTCGGGCCACTAAAACTGTCTTGAGTATTAAAACAAAAATATTAATACAGTGCTCCAAGTGGCATTTAGTGTTTTAATGCCCTTAAGTACAGTTCGTTTCTGATCTTCTACATGATTGTGGCTAATGAGATTGTCTGGGTTTTCATCATCCTCATCATCTCCTGGAGCTGTACGCATGAGAATGTGGCAGCAACTGATAGAATGGCATGAGCAGAACATCGTGCATGGTAACTGCGTTACTGCAGCTACATCTTAGTTCGGCAGGGTGTGTCACTTTCACATGAGCAGTTGACCAACTTCAGAATTTCTGGAGGTGCTAGTGATACATTATCAGGTACAGTTACAGGCAGTAGGCATTTGGAAACCACAACTTTACAATAGCCATACTGTGACGGGTCCATTTCAGAGGGATTAGGTTTGAGAGCACCTTTCCACACACAGGTTTGGAAATGGGCATGTTTCACATTTTCTTGGAAGGATTTATCTGTCGGTTCTAATGAACAAAGCTTTGGCATTTGAGAACAACTTCCCATTTTAGTTACCCACACCTTTAAACGAGCCTCAGTAGTAGACTTACATTTAACCTGGATATAACAAGCTGTCATGAACTGTGATGCTTGCCGACTGATATCAGGTAACTCTGCAGTGGGGTCACCTAGCAATGAGAGGGAATGGCCGTCTATTCATGCTTTCACTACTTTACCTTTACCTATATCAAAACATGCTGTAGGCTGCAGTGTCACATCCGCTCAATGCATGTGCTGCTAGAACATCTGGTATGATGGCTTCATGCTTGGATACAGATTCACCAATATCTATCACAGTCCTGCCTTGAATAGGTGACTCCATCACAATTTGCACCACAATATTCTGCAAGAAGTAGTAATGCAGTAGTAGCAGGAAGACATCAGTATCATCTGACAGTACAGTTACTCGTGTGAGCCCTTGTTAGAGTAGTAAATGATCTGTTGATAAGCTGTGACTGACTTACCCTCAATTTTATTTCTCTAAGATCTAAGTGGTGCTTTTGATACTGTGGACCACCATGTTATTGAATCATGTTGAAGTCTCAGTGGGATTGTCAGGTGTCATATCTTGGTTCAGGTCTTATCTTTCTGGTAGGTTTCCGTTCTTCTCTGTTGGGGAGGTGAAATCAGCATTGTCTGAAGTTGTCTGCGGTGTTCCACTGGGTTTATTTTAGGCCCTTTTATTATTTTCGTTATAAATGTTACCTTTAGGTGACATTATCCGCAGACATGGAGTAAACTTCCATTGTTACGCTGATGATACTCTGCAATATTTGTCTTTAAAGCCAGGAAATACTTCTGCTGGGGTATTATTAGCTGCTTGTCTTGCTGACATCAAAACAGAGGCTATGCTGGTGGGCTCTGAGAACCAACTGAAACATGTTGGTTTACTTGAGTTAGACTTTAGCAGGCTCTCATCAGAACTAAAACTAGAAATGAGAAATATAGGAGTCCCTGATCTGTTGTTCGAGACTCGTATTAGGAAAGTTACTAACCTCATTTGAGAAGTATAGCTAAACTTAGACCTATTATCTCTGTATCTGATGCTGAAAGACTAGCGGATGCCTTTGTTTTGTCTAGAACTGATTATTGTAATGCACTTTTCTCTGTTTTTCCGAAACGTATGGTGTCTCGCTTACAGCTTATTCGAAACACTGCTGCTAGAATTCTGACTGAAACCAGAAAAAGTGAACATATTACCCCTGTTTTGGCCTCTCTGCATTGGCTTCCTTTGCCATTTAGAATTGATTTTAAGATTTTGCTTTTAAATTAAGGATTAGCACCCAGTTACTTACAGGAATTATTGACCCTGTATACTCCCAACCACACTCTTAGATCACAGGATGCGGGGCTGCTGGTTATTCTTAGGATAAATAAAAATAATACCCTCCCCCTTATCACTGGCATATTAAAAATAACAGAAAAAAATAATTTAGTATCCAAGATTCACAAACTGTTAGGGTCTTTAGATGGTGATATCTGTATTCCAATAGATAAGTGGAACAGAGATCTCAATATCAGTGGCAGTGTAGACTTCTGTAAAGAAATCTGTGCACAAACCTTCTTACTCTCATGCAATTCCAAAACTCAACTCATTCAATACAAGGTACTGCATAGGACCCATTACACCAGAAGGCAGGGCTTGAATTTCATTTCTGTGTGCTGGGGGGATTTCCACCTCCGAAATTCTAGGGGGGAATGGCAAAAGAAAGGCACTTTTGCATATAAAAAACTATATATATATTTTACTGCATCATCATTCACTGGTGTTACTTTAAAATAAGCTGCTTTCAGGAGACCTAACAGCTGTTAATCACTGTGAGACAGAGAACATTGCCATTGTCTGACATTAATTTTTTGCATTCAACAGAAGAAAAAGGTGCTTTCCTTTTTAACCAGCGCTCCATTCCTTTTTTTAACTCTTTACACTCAGCCCTATTTCCGCCTGTTTGTCACTGTTTTCATTTATGTCTGTTTAACTACTGGATAGTTTGTGCCGCATGCATGTAACTTATCAAATGAAAGGGCCACAAAATGTCCTTTCATATTATGTAAGTAGCAACAGGATCAGGCATACTATATGTGGTAGAGATGAGAATATATGTTAAAAAAAAAAAAAAAAAAATCATGTTTGGTCCATAGATGGTTAAAAAAAACCCAACAACAACAAAAAAAACACTGCACCATTGAACCTCAATATGAAATTAACATGGGAGGAGCGGATGTGATGAAAGGCGCTATAGAAATGTGAATAATTGTTGCTGTGCAGCAAAATTGCGATGCGTATTCGTTACACATTAGATGTAAGTACAATGCGTAATTAATATTTTTCAATGCGTAAAACACCTGATACACAGCTTATCTGGAGCATATTAATTGTAATTACTGTATCTGAATCTACAAAGAAAAGTAAGTTAACTCACAAAAAGCTATACTGGAGCATTCATAATCCTAGCACAGGTGACACAACTTCTTGACATCCAGTTTCTTATACTTCTCTGACCTGTTCCACATAGCAGACCGACAGTTGGTAGCCATGGCTCACTTGGGGCCATACAATATTTGCACTGAAATATCTGAAAGCATACTAATGCCACAGAGAGAGGCTGCTGCTGTATGAGAGAAACATTGGCATACATTAAACAAACGCTTTGTAACCAGCACATTTAATGTAAGTGTAAACAGTCACACTCACACATTCCAATTTAGTTGGCCTCTAATAGCACTGTATTCACATATTATTGATGCTGAACACAATAGTAACTGAATTTCTTTAAATTCAACATTTCACTTTGAATTAAATCAAATGGTTCACATGTTTAAAAAGAAACATGTGCCTTTTTATTCACATTGCTAAAAACACCATCACTGTTTTCCATGAGTCTGTTTCATATTGTGGTATGAAGTGTCAAGTCTGTGATCAGGGCAAATGTTGGCCCAACACAATTTTAAGTCAAGGTGCTAAAAAGGGGCCAGAGAATGTATATGAAATGAAAAGCTTTTACAGTAAAGTAGAACCTCTCATGTGCGATTTAATTGGTTCCAGGGGTCCATCAGATATCTCAGAGGGAATCTTTGTACTTCATTGTAGTTGCTTTATTACCATTGGAACATTATAAATTAACAATGTCATGCACATCAGTGTTTCTAAAACACAAACGTATGGTACTTCCCATATACTATACAAAGACAATCTGTGAAATGTATTGCAACACAAGCACTATCTGGCAATTTACAGCATTCCAACAACCGTTCATACCATGATTTCTAAATCTATGCCAAGTAATCTGAAAAATTATATTTTTTTGACCTTAGGGAAGCTACCAGAGCAAAAGACGGGGGAGGTAGTGGGATGTAAATATGCATAATGTCATGGTTTCAGATTCTAGACCTGGGTTTCAGAACCACCTTCAATGAAGTATATTATTAAAATGATTAGGAGCAAGGAGTTTGACGTTAAATAGAAATTCCTCCCTTTTAGCTGCATGAACAGCTCCTGTTAGTAAATCTACAGACTTGGGTCTGACTTATTCATGCTGTGATGAGAAGTGTGATCAGTTTAGAACAGGGACCTACTCTTTCAAGCCCCTGGCACCAGGTCATTTCAATTCTATACTGTAACCAGAAAAGTTCTGAAACCAAGGACTGGGTGCAAGGCTCATGCAAGTTTCAAGACCTGTTTTACATATAGTTTACTATTTATTTGGGAATTCCAGGTTTGTGTAGATTTGTGCATGTGGGTGGATTATGAAGTTTCTTTTTTTTTTTCCTCTCCTGTTCTCTACAGATAGTGCCATGCGCCCCCCTGGCGACCAGCTCTTGCCCACATAGAGGTTGTGCTGTGCTCCAAGTCCCCCGCACGCTCCACAGACAATGCTGGGAATGTGTCGTGGGCGCCGGAAGTTCCTTGTTGCCTCTCTTGCCCTTCTCTCCATTCTCACCTGGCTGTACCTTTCTGTTGGGAACTTCCAAGGTAAGACCCTGCAGCATTTCATATCATTTTCATGATTTAAGTCAATTGCTTGAATTTCACATGATTATGCATGTACAAAAGTACAAAAACATACATTTTAGTTAAAAAAAAAAAAAAAAAACCCCACATGACTGCTACAACAACACTGGATCCCCAAACTGGAGAAGACAAGCTTACAGACACTTTTTTTTTTTTTTTTTTTTTTTTTTTTTTTTTTTTGACACGTACGTGTGAAGGGAACTGAAATGTACTCTGTGTCAATCAAAAGTTAGTACGTTTTTACATCTTGTAATACTTACTGATAATTGATGACAGCTTATTTTTTGGGTTAATGATCGTGTTTTCTGGTAACTCGACATATAACTTGGTAAACTGTCAGTAGAAAAGGGGTGCTTATCGGTTACAATTGCCCATTGATGCTGTAAAGGTCTTCAATATACTTTTGTTTCTCCTTTTTGTATTCAGTGATTTTATGTGTCATTTATAGGTGTATATGGAAATATACAAAAGTGGCCAACGCAGTATTTTAAATTTGACAACAAATGATTATTATCTAGTAACATGTTATGTTGAATAGACTCTGTACAATGTACAATTTATTTACAAAGTCTGTTCAAGCCTATACCAGGGGTGGCCAAACTTCCTGACCCCACGAGCCACATACCAAAATGTCCATATGGTCAAGAGCTGCAAGACACGTACTGTAAAACATGAAATGTTTGCGAGAGCAAGACATTTTAAATACTAGCATTGTTGTGCAGTAGAGTAGTTGTTAGGCTATCTCTTGATGGCGGCAAAATACATAAGAACAAGGGATAGAACATTGCCTACAGCTTGTGTAATTTGTAGTGGTGCAACCAGCACCCTAATTTCGTATTCAGTTATCGTATAGGCATTTATCAACGATAATGGATGCGATGACATTTTATTTTTCAAAATAAAGAACAAACATTTGATTTTTAACAGAAGATTCAATAACTGAACACTGTTGTGCATAATAGTTAACAAAAAGGCACAACTTTTAACAAAGTTTAACAATTGGAAAGAATATGCACGCGTCCGCATCAGATGTCCCTTTAACCGCCGCGGTTATACTCATACCTAAAACCAGCGCAGGCAGTCATTATGACGGTTACATTTTAAACAACACCAATGTTAAAATGAAAGACAGACTATCGGTTACAACTGAAAAGTTTTATTCATGCACATCATATCAAACATCTGCACAGCCGAAATGCTGTATTTAAATGAACAATTAAACGTAAAATGGTTTATTTTCTAACTTACCACATATAAAGCACTCCTTCAAAAAATGAAAAACTATAATAAAATAAACGTTTCAAAAGAAACTAATGTGTAAACAGGTATATGTACATACAAAACTGTAAAAGCGAATGTATATAATAATGATTGTCTGCGGCGGTTTTAGGTATAACCGCGATGGTTCTAGTGTTGTAATAATATAGAAAATACTATATTTTAATAGAAGTAATTTCTATCTGAGCTATCGTTGTTCATCACCGTTAACATTTTATGTCCAAAGGCAAAGCAAAACATTTGAATTAATCTCACAAATCCTGACTAACTATCGTACTAAATTCAGCTTCTTTTTATATAATATTGCCGTATAATCCAAACACATGTTTTGAAACAAAAGCTAAATCGGTAGAGTTAACAGATTCTGTCCAGTAAGAACATGTAGTAAGTATGATAAATGGATGAGAATGATTCCCCAATAAGAGCAAATACAAAAAAACATGATTACCTATAAAATCCCACCTCAGCCACTGACTCATTGTGTGACCCTGAGCAAGTCACTTAACCTCCTTGTGCTCCGTCTTTCCGGTGAGACGTAATTGTAAGTGACTCTGCAGCTGATGCATAGTTCACACACCCTAGTCTCTGTAAGTCGCCTTGGATAAAGGCGTCTGCTAAATAAACAAATAATAATAATAAAAGAGTAAAATCAAATACAAGATACAGTTATAGTTAGGAGCAGTAGTTGATTGTGGCAAGGTATGGAGCAGTTCAGTGCAAGTACAAGTTTATGCAAGAACTGGTACAAATGAGTGCCATATAGTCCAGTATAGCTGAGAGTTGAGGTTTACAGATGCTGTCTGAACAGGTGTGTCTTGAGGAGGCGCTGGAAGGTGGTCAGGGACTGAGCAGTCCTGATATCCGTGGGTAGGTCGTTCCACCACTGAGAGGCAAGGGTGGAGAAGGAGCGGGCTCTAGAGGCAGGGGAGCGCAGGGGGGGTACAGCTAGTCTGCCATAGGTGGAGGAGTGGAGGGGGCGACAGGGGGTGTAGGGAGAAATGATGGAGATACGGTGTAGGGAGAGTCTGGAGATAGGAGGGAGCAGAACGTTCAAGACAGAGATAGGCAAGTACAAGAGTTTTGAATTGGATGCGAGCAGTGATAGGGAACCAGTGCAGAGAGCAGAGCAGCGGTTCTAGCGTGGGAGAAACGAGATTGGGAAAAGACAAGGCGAGCAGCAGAGTTTTGGATGACCTGGAGCGGACGGATGGCAGAGGCATGGAGGCCGGCCAGGAGAGAGTTGTAGTAGTCAAGGCGGGACAGTACCAGGGCCTGACAAATCCATCCCCTGTTCATCCTCCTCTTGCCTGGCATGATTTCTTCTCTTTCTTTCAGAACAAAATTGACACCAACTATTCTACGCTTTCCTGTCACACACCCAGTATAGTACTTGACCACCTTGACTCCCCTCCGTTTGCCTCTCCTGTTCTCTCCTTTACTGATATCTCCAACATATTGCTGAAATCAACTACTGCCATGTACCCCCTGGACCCCTGGCTGACAAATCTTGTTCATCTCTGTGCCTCTGATCTTGCTTCTTCCATTATGCACACTCTCAACCTGTCCCTGATTTCAGGCTTGGTTCCTGCTGCCCTCAAGATTGCCCGAGTAACGCCCGTGCTCAAAAAATCCTCCCTTGACGGGGCTGTCTTATCTAATTTTCGTCCTATATCCAATCTTCCTTTTCTCTCCAAAACTATTGAAAGGGCTGTAGCCAGCCAGCTCATGAAACATCTTGCAGATAACAATCTGCTGGAATCTCTGCAGTCTGGCTTCCTGCCGCATCACAGTTCTGAAACTGCGCTGCTCCATATTGTAAATTGTAAATCATGTTTAATGCTGATGCGGCTGCTCCCTCTGCTCTTGTCCTCCTGGACCAAACTGCTGCTTTTGACACCATAGATCATAGCATTCTTCTTGACCGCCTTCAGAAGTATGCTGGGATCTCTGGAACCTGTCTATCCTGGCTGTCTTCTTACCTATCTGGATGCATGCATTCATCTCCTCTCGACTCGACTACTGCAGCTCTCTTTATGGCGGTCTTCCGTCACGCGCCATAAACCGATTGCAGCTGGTTCAAAATGCCGCTGCTAGGATCCTTACCAGATGTAAAAAACATGCTCACATTACCCCCTGTCTTGCCCAGCTGCACTCGCTACCTGTAAAGTTCAGGGTTACTTTCAAAATTCTCATGCTTCCCTACAAGGCCCTTCATCACACAGGTCCAGAGTATGTATCCAACCTGCTGACCTGCAAGCTGAGGTCCTTTGACTCTGGCTTACTTGTCATACTCAAGCAAAAGTGCACCACACTCGGGGAGTACTCTCATACCCAAGCTTCAGTGCGTGTAGCTCTCACAGTCGCTTGCTTCAAATCAACTCTCAAGACCCACTTGTTCTCTCTTGCTTTCAATGCTCTTTAGCCTATATCTGCCTGCCTATATTTGCCTGCAATACATCAAATACAAGGCTACTGCATTTAATGTATTTGCATTGATTTTTACTGCTTGTATTTAATGTACTATACCCTGTATTTCACTGTATTTAATGTATTATACATTGTTCCTCATTGTCTTGTAAAGCGCTTTGTGATGGTAGTCCACTATGAAAGGCGCTCTATAAAATAAATATTGATTAACTGATTGAACTAGGAGCTGCATGGAGTAATCGTTGAGGAAGTGGCGAATTCTGCATATGTTGCTGAGGAAAAAGGCACAGGAGCATGCCAGAGTCGAGATGTGCTGAGAGTAGGAGAGGGAGGGGTCAAGGGTGACACCAAGATTCTTGGTGGATGAGGAGGGACAGAGGGGGGTGGATTCAAGCAGAATAGAGATAGAGAGCTCAGCCGTGGGGGAGGATGAGGGGAGGGGGAGAAAAGGAGGTCTGATTTGGAGAGTTGAGTTTGAGATGATGTGAGTGCATTCAGGAGGAGATGGCTGAGAGACAGGTAGAGATATGGGAGGAAATGTCGAAGTGGGAAAGGAGAGGAAGATCTGGGCATCATCAGCATAAAAGTGATACGAGAAGCCATGGGAGGAGATGAGGGGACCCAGGGAGCGGGTGTAGAGAGAAAACAGGAGGGGTCCCAGGACTTAGCCTTGGGGGACACCTGTTGAAAGAGAGCAAGAGGCAGAGGGTGAGCCACGCCAGGACACCCGGTACGTACACTCAGAGAGGTAGGAGGACAACCAGGCAAAAGCAGTGCCGGAGAGTCCCAGGTCAGCAAGGGAGGACAGGAGAATAGAGTTGTCAACTGTGTCAAAGGCAGCAGAGGAGAAGACAGAGGGGGAGAGGGAATGGAGGTTTCCACGGAAGGTGACAGAGGGGGTCGGCGGAGCAGGAAGGGAGGAAGGGCCGCTCAATGTCAAATTCTGTGGTGTCCCCCTTAACCATGACCACAAATCCCGATACCTCGGAGTCGACCGGATCTTCAGCTATTGTCATCACCTCAAAGCCACCAGCAAGAAGACGAAATCCAGGGTCAACATCATCCAAAAGCTGCTAGGGACTTCCTGGGGATGTGACGCTGAAACCTTCCGGCCCTCAGCACAGGCCCTGGTCCATTCTGTAGCAGAGTTTGGTGCAACAGCTGTCACGCTGGTCTCATTGATACCCAAATCAACGTTGCACTGCGTGTGGTGAGTGGCTCCCTAAAATCTTCACCACTGTCAGTGCTCGCTAACATCCCTCCATCAAACATACTTAGGGAGTATAAGAAGATCTTGGGGAAAATCCAGATCTCCCTTTGCACACCGACATCAAATCCCCACCACCCTCCGGTCTGAAGTCGAGAAGGCCATTCTGGACACATGCCTCGACTCTTCTGTCGGCCGGAAAGGACCCCACCACCCAATGGCACGAGAGGTGGGAAAACAGTGTTGTCCCAAACAAGGACCTTATCAAAGATCATATGAAGGAACAGCCTGGTTTATCCTCCCCGATGACAGTGGACTGCTGTCAACTGCTTGCAAACAACGCATGGGAGGTGTAGATATTTCCTCCATAAATGGAAGATCAAAGACTCGCTAAGCTGTGAATGCGGTGAGGTGTAAACCATCAGGCACTTCACTGATTGCCTAATACACGAGTATTCTGGCGGAAAAAGTGGACTCCACTCAGCTACACCCAGATGCCGTGGAATGGCTTACAAACCTAAAATTACAACTGTAGCCCATTGCTTCGCAAACACCATACGAAAGAAGTAGATATATTATTGCAGGTATCATCAGTCTAAAAAAGAAGTTACATCACAGCAGGTGTATTCTGTATTATTATCTTTAAATAACAATAGCCCAGTGGAAAATTAAATGTAATGGAACACTTTACATGTCATCAACGCATAGCTGTGATATTGCGTCCCTTTGTAAGCATGCTTTCCTTGTAGTGGACCTTTTAATATACGCCTTGAGGATGGAGATTATATATAGATGTAATGAACCCTGATGAGAGATGTTCATGTTAATCATTATCTGGAAGGTTGAGAGGTATAATTACCCATGAACCTCATTCACTCAGCAGTGTTGAGGAGAATTGTTTACTTTGTTTAGTTTAATTGTCTGTGCTTCGGACAAATTAAAAGCTTGTTAGTCGGAAAGGTGGTCTGTCTCTGCTTGACTTACAGCAAGGACTCATTGTGTTCACCAAAGCTGTGAAAGCATTATTGTGTCTATAATGTGGCAGATGTGTTCTATCTGGGGGGGTGGGGGGATGCATTGTGATCAAATGTGAGAAGCACAGTGTCCTGCTGGATAGTGTTGGAGTCTGACTCAGTAAAAAAAATGTATGGCCCTGTTTTGAGGTGTTTCTTTCACTTGTGATTGAGAAAATGGTTCAATGGCCGGTTAAGTCGTGTGTATGCAAACGAAGAGCCGTGTAACTTATGCCCTGCATGGTGTCCTATTGGATGGGGCTCTTTCTGAACTACAGCAAGCTTACATTTTTAACATAATGAGAAAACAACATTTTAAAAATACTTGACACTAACACTTGTATACTTATAGTTCTTAAATACCACCGCTACAATTTTCAACAGACTATTATTTGCCATTTCTTCTTCTATAGTATTTTTTACATACTATTGATATGGTCATCAACATTTTTGTCACACTGATTGCTCTAGTGTATGATGTGTTTTATGCAGCGCTCTAGACTCCATTTCACAAACATACTGTAATGTGTACAGGATAGATCCTCATACGTTTCTACTGAGAAGTGCAACAAGAAAGACATATTTCAAATGAGACATAGGGAACAAATCGCAAAAGCACACTGCAGTCTTTTTAATTGATCAAAATTACGTGCTTGTCGGTCTTTAGTGAATTTCTGTCAGTAAAATATGTAATTGCCAGGGAGGGTACTAATTTAACGGACGGTAGGATAAACTTATACCACCACTTAGATCAGTCGAAATGGCCTTCCCGTCCCTCAGTTCAAACTACTGGGAAATACTGCTTCCTATTCCCTCGGTTCTTACCTATTGCTCATACTGTCCCCCAGTCCTTCAGTCTTAACCACAAAACCATACTGTCTAACAAGCTCTTAGTTTCAAGCATTAGGTTTCCCTGCCTCTGTCACTCCGCTTTAATAACAAGACCACACTACCTCCCAAGCCCTCCGTTCTAACCACCTGGCCACACTACTTACTTGGTCTCAGTTTTAACTGCTGGACCACACTCCGATACAGACACTCAGCTCTAACCACTAGGCACAACTGGCTCCCATGGAGACCACAAGAGTGGGAATGAGTGAATGAGTGGGAGAGAGAAAGATTGACTAACAACATTTTCCCCACTGGGCTTCTGTGCATCGACAGAATAAATAAAAAGAACAGTGCTTATAAAATATGAAATAAATAAGCCATTGTCCACCACCTAATGTGTGCACTCAGGAGTTTTTACAAAAGATAGCCATGGGGTGAAGCTAACCATCCTGTTGTTAATGGGTTTAGATGGAGCAGCAAGCTAATGTACTAGTCTCTTGGGGTTTGATTAAAGCTCAAGTGTTATGAGTTTGGTGGTCTCGTCTAGCCACAAGTGGACAGGACTTCAGATTGCTACATAGGGGCCCAGGATTGAATGGCAGGGGGCATTCAGGTCAGGATAGAGGTGCATGCGCTTGCTAGCTCACAGAACTGTGAGGGGAAGCTCTCTTGGCACCTGCAGTAACCAGTTCTGTGGTCCCTCACCTTTTAATAAACACTAGTCATAGCATCAACATAAAAAAACATCAACATATATCTTTTTTTATTATTCATTGCTCAACTGTTATACAGTAAATATCAATAAATAAATATATGCTCTTTCTGGGTTAAGCTGAAGCAAAATGCTGAATGTGCTGATATCATGTAAACCTATAAATACATTTTCACATTTATTTACCTACTGCATAACCTCATTGAAATACAGCGTGTTTTTGCTGGGAGCAAAACAAGAGATATCTGCTGTTCAGTTAACTAGGACATGCTCTGACTTTTGTTTTGTTTTATTATGTCAATTTGAGAGAACATCTAATGATGCAAAGACTATGTAGCTTTACCCCTTATGATAGATGGTACACTTTTTTGTACTTTGAAGTTAATGTGCTTTATCATGCTAGTTTTATCATAGTCCTCTCTGATTTTTCTTGCTTGCCTCTCCTTTACTTCACTTTGCTAGTCCGCTACAGTATCATATTCCTTCGAATTTAAGACACAGCCAAATTTCCCACTCTCAATTTGAGGAAAAAATAAAACATCAAATGAAGATGCATTTACAAAGATACAACGTCAGTTACACATATAAGAGCCATTTATACAAAGGAATACTTTTTGCAATGAAATGCTACAAACCCGTCTGTTAAGCATATTGTGTACTGGTAAATTAACATGCCTGTACAACAACAAATGTTGTTGAAGCTGACACCCTGGGATCCTTCAAGAAGCTGCTTGATAAGATTCTGGGATCAATAAGCTACTAACAACCAAACGAGCAAGATGGGCCAAATGGCCTCCTCTCGTTTGTAAACTCTCTTATGTTCTTATGTTAAGTGCAGAATATTTGAAGATCACTTTTAAAGCATGAAAGATGAGGAACAACAGCATAAGGAGGAAGGACAGGTGTACTGGCAGAATAGCAGATTACACAGAGGACAAGGAAGGAATGGAGGGCTGGCAATACACAACGATGTGCATTGCACAGTTCAATAAACAACGGGTTGCAGTCCCAAAATAATAGACACAGTTAAACACACACACAAAACACAGACACGGTCACAAATCCAGAGTGAGTGCTGTAGTGCTTGTGGTGAAATAAAATTTGAATCCGTGAACAGTGGTGCAGTGTTGTCTGGGAATGTGCTGGCCTTTAGCGACAGCTCCGGATCATGTTAGCCGTCTAATAATAATAAAGAGTAGTTAGACTCGACAAAACAAAAATCACGGTTATATTTCACTCGTCCTTTAACATTCTCTTAACCATTACAAAGGAACAGATCACCTAGCCACGCCCCCTATTTATACCTTCAGTCACGCACCCTTGGTTAGTGAGTGCAGCCGTTTCTCCTCCAATCTGTGGTTGCCACATCGCTTTCCCTCTGGAGCGATGACTTAATGTACCGCAGCTGTGCCCCCTTTCTAGATGGCCGACTTCCACCTAACCCTGGGAATGAATTGTCTGGCCATCCAGTCCAGGGCCCTCTGTTCCCTTTACACTGCGTCCTCACAGGTCGGGAGGGAGATTTATCACCAAGAATCATTCTGTCTCTGTCACACTCACTTAAACAGTGCCCAACTTGCTGAACTTGTTGTGTAGAAATTTTTAAATAGATTTTATGTATTATATATTTTTTTTGTTGTGACTTTATTATGTGGAATGTAATAAACGAGAACCAAAACAGTGAGTTTTTCCCCCTTCATTTTACAATGCCATTTCCATGTTTGTTTTATTTGACGTGTTAAATTTCAGTTTTTGTTTGCTTATTCAGCTACAAAAAGGCACAAGTAAACCTCATGTTATTACTTTATGAAAACGTGTCTACGACCACTGTTTACTGTGAAGAAACGGCAATGGCAAGGAATGGAAAAAAAAGTAAAAAATAAATAAAATGCAGTGTCAACTTTTATGTATTATTTATTTAGGGAATAAACAAAACAATGTTTATCTTGAACTGCTATTTGGCATCTTTTGTTTTGTAGTTAATTCACTGGGGTAAAGTAAGACCTACACAACATACTCCTGGTATATTTTTCTACTTTAACATGTTACATATTGTAAGGTCTTGCTGTAAAATAAAGGCACACACAGGGGCCACACCCCCTGCCCCTGCTGCTATGCTGTCTCTGCCTGCGTTCAGAGCAATATAATGGCTTTTATTACTTTTTGAAACCGAACGAATATCCTAACGAATGTTTAAGTTATGAGTGAATATCCGAACATGAAAATCCTGTGTTCGTCCCAGCACTAATTTTAATACATGCATTTGTGAGAAGAAAAAATTGGTTTATAAAGTGCGTCTTTAATTCGAAGGAATATGGTAACTTTTTAACTGCACTACAATGTATCGAATCCAATTCACGTGCCGTTTCATAATTTGTACAACATATTTAAATATCCACCGCTGCTTACAGCAGTTGACCCCATTCAGTTCAGAACTCATAGGTGTTTAATCCTGGCTGTGCCTGCAGTATCCACATGACCTTCGGTGCCATAGATTTTCAGATTTCTCATTCCAAGGACACTTTGTGAGTGTGATAAATGACTGCATGCTTTTTCAATCTGTATCAGTGTTATTCGCTATGCTTTTCTTCAATTCCCACATCATGGGAAAGATTGTTCAAAGTAATATTTTATTTAGTAAAAGCATTATCGACAGATTCCTGTGAGGTTGTGCATGTTTTCATAATTAACAGACTTTCAACACATCTGACCAGTTAACCGGTCCTGGCCTTGGGTATACCCTACAAACATGTATGTGACAAATGTAAAAAGCTGAAACTATTTATTTAAAATGAAGTTGTCTTCCATTATTCCATTATTTTGTCCCGTAGCATAATTAAATGCTATTGTGCTTGTGTGGCATCGATGTTAAGACTGGCTGAAGAATATTTGAATTTTATTTTGATGGCTGCTCAACCTGAGGTGAGAGAGAATGACAAGGAAATCAGAAAAGAGGGTTAACATATGTAGCAGCCCTCAGAGTGAATGCAGGGTGACATCTTTCCTCAAACTGCAGGCTCTACACATCTTGCCTCGGGGTATACAGTACTTGAACATTGCCTTTTAATCTCCCTCCCTGCTGCAGCACTAGAGAGAAGGCTCGATATCTCAGGACCAGGGTTTTCATGCAGAGGAAGAGAAAGTGAGAGGCTAGGCCCCTGCTGCCATGGCCGGAGCTCATTAAATACTTTTGATGCAAGTTTAAACCCGGAGGAGAGGATAGGAGAGACCCCCAGGCTTTTGTTTTGAATTCTGCTTCTTAATCAATAGTCTTGCAGAGCCGGAGGCAAGGTGAGCAGGAAAACACTGCCTCACTTACTTTAATATATATATTTACCAGGATAAGTCTAATGAGGTGCAACATGTTGTTTAGAAGGGAATCCACGGGGTCTGTACTCTACAAGTAATGGTAAGCAGAAACACACACTCCTTTATTGTGATTTATTTTTTTCTTAAACAGTTCAGAATTGTAAACCGGTGGGTGTCCTCCAATCCCACCGCCAACCCAATTGCCTTTTTACACCTAGGAACTCAACAGTGGTGAGCTACCATTCAGTGGAAGACAAAGGCAAGACATTCAGGTGTTGGCTCTAGATCACTGGGTACTTGGTCAGTATGGATGGCAGTAGCATGCTGATGAACTTGACGATTTTACCTACCTGTAGGAGTGTCGTGCAATTCAGCACCCCTTGTCAGATCCTCAGCTAAGAACTTGACATAGCCAGGAAGCAAACCTGCGTTCACCTGACTGTATGACTTACCCTGCACACCATTCAGTTTTGTCTTTACCATGTGATCCATTCAGAAAACCTGGATTTGCAGACTTAGACATATCAAAGCTTTATTTAACAGTCACCATTTCAAACAGGTTATCAGTTACATTTTACTGCTACAAAAAATATTAATAATAATATGAACTTATGCTTGTCAAGTGACCCCACAGATTGGTTGTGCCTCCATGATATATCAACAGTCACATGCACAGTTTGCATTCAACTTTTTTCCCAGAGGGGTTTTGAGGCATTTCTTTCAATACAGCTTATGCTATTAACGCTTAGCGGTCGAGATGGCGAATGAAGAAATTAAAAGTTTGCCTCTGGATAACAAGAACTGGAGGGGGTGGGGGGTTGGGGGGTTTGGGGGGGGTGCTTTGGATACTATACCCTGCTCCATACACAGCAGCGGCACCATATAGTTGCTATGTAGAACGATTTGGTAGTGGATTTTAATACAACAACTTTTGTGTACGTAATATGCATTATACAAATCCAAAGATCCAATTTTTGCATGTGTGTGACATTTAATGTGTGATTTATAGTATTCACACATTGTCAAACGGATTCTGTCAACAGAGAAAAAAAACACAGTGCGTGAATGTCACCTGACGAACCTTTGAATTCTTGGCTAGCGAATGAACCTTCTAACCTTTGAACACAGCCCTAATACATTATGTATACTTTTGGTTGAAATTACAATGATTGGTGAGCTCTGATGATTCCCGAAGTACAAACAGAAAGATGCCACACCATCTGCAGATTTTAGCCAGCTCTTTGTTTTTGAAGACCCTATCCTGAGTGCTCACTGCTTGGCTCATCTGATACCTCCTCATGCATTTTCACCTCTCTAGGGCTCCCATTGGTGGTAGAACTCCCTGGTATACCAAACACCTGCCCTTATTATTGCACATATCGTTTCTGCACAGGAACATATGCCTCTGAGCCAGAAGCATTGTGGTTGCTGCATCCAAGGTTGCCTTTGTCTACTGTTCTGTTGTTTTTTTGTTTTTTTTCCTATTTTTCTCATTTCAACATTCGATTGAATTATAAATAGAGGGAGTCTCACAGCTGAACAGAAGGCTGAGTGAGTAAGGATGCAAATTGTGTGATCTTCAATACACCTGGCCCCCCAATACACACACATACAATTGCAGCCCATAATTTGGAAGGTTTTGTCTGTTTAAAGGACAAGGGTCTATGAAATGGGAATTTTTCCTGCAAGTGGCCAAAAATGAAATATTTACTATGAAAATTATTTTACTTTATAATAGGGTGTATTTGCAGGAATTCACTTTGCCACATTCTTATTTTGTTCAAGTGTATCCTAAATTCTATGTAGTCCCACTGGTGCAATATTGTTCATTTTAAGGCCATTTTAACAGGGCAATTGTAGCACTAGGGTAGCTGAACTGTGATGGATTTGATCAACCTATGTCCCGCCAGGATAAGCCACAGTTGTTTTTAGAGCATTTCACAGAACTAGGTATCCTCCAGGATTGCACCAACCACTTATTTTAAAGGATAATCCATGAATAATCACAAATAAGTTGGTGCAATCCAATAAAATACCCTGGAATTTAGGTTTATGACTGACTTTGTGACTGGCTAATTTGACTAGCTGAAAAAATACAATTTAAATTTAGCTGAAGATTTTCAACTGACTTTTTCGGCTTAGATGTGACAATGCAACAAAAATAAACAGCACAACACATATGAATGTATTATTTAAATTTATTTTTAATTGTGTCTGCATACTTACAGTACTAGCAAGGCACAATTCATTTATCTAAGGCTTTGCCAATCCCGGTCTCACACTGTGACATCTGTTTCATTGCACACAAACATGTTATACTGTATTTATTTTACTCCCTATATATTTTTTAGTGCACACCAAAATAGCCCAAACTGGATGCAATTACAGTATGAAAAAAAATCGAACACAAGGTCTTTATTTTAAAGTGGAAACTGATATAATTTTAGTTCATGAAACAGTATTGTTAGACCCTAAGACTTGTTAGACACTTGTTAGGCCTAACTTTCATGCACTATTCATTGCCATCCAGACTGTTATTATTATTGTTACCATCTGTGATCACTTAATTTACGTTCATCTTTATATGTCTGTCTGTCTGTCTGTGTGTTGTGTGTGTGTGTGTGTTGTGTGTGTTTATTTGAGGCCCACTGGACACACCACATCGTTTCTCCTTTGTGTTACTTTCTGACCTTCTGTTTTCCATGTACAATTTTTATAATATTTTGTTTCAGGTTGCCATTCTTTCTTGTATTACATTCCATTTAATATTAAATGAAACGTAATACAAGAAATAGTAATTTGAAACATTTGTTTATTATTAAAAAGAAATGTAATTTCTTTACCTGCCTCTCTGACCAAATATGGAAACCAAGTCAACAATAACAGATACATACAAGTAACAGTCCCAGTAAAACAATACAATAATTTTGGGTAGCTCACTTAATTGATCTGACATGGACTGACCCTATATTTATATAGTTTAATATCTGCCGCTTTTGTCTTGTGGAACAAAACGTCATTAATAATGTTGCTAAATATGTAAAGAAAATAAAAAAATAGTTTGTATTTATGAACTTAATATATTTAAACACTCGCTCACCTTTGACAAGTATTTATAACGAACAGTTCTGATACTCCGCTACGCTCCCTGTATGCTTTTGTTCGTGACGTCGTTTTGTATGCATTATGGGTAAGGCCCTGTGTAAATTGCGATTTCACCGGCTGCGCGGAAATCGTGAAATTAGCCCAATACTGGAATTTTTTACAATATTCTTAAAAAATAAATTATTTCATAATTATTTGTATTTCATACAAAAAAACCACATAAACGAAACTGTACAGCTCTGCTGTGTGCCTGCGTGTACTGTTAGCCATGTCATAGTGCTGTGCAGTGATTATGTCATGTGACTATATGCAATCTAGGCGGGAAATTAAAATACTACACACTGTAAACAAGAAAATGGATGTCTCTAAAAAGGCTAAAAATGTGTCTGATGCAGATCACGTAAAGCAGTATCCAGCAGTAGTTTTACACAGCGATGGAGGTACGCTCTTCTGTACGTCCTGCAACGTTACTGTAGGTCACTACTGAGAATCGTCTGTTGACGGCATTTAGATTCAAGTATTCACCGAAAGAGAAAGGCGGAAATCCAGAGTAGTACTGCGACTGCTTTACTTGCAAAGAAACAAAAAACGGTGACTTTCATGTTCCAAAAGTTCACTGAAAACCGTGAAACACGAAACACATTACATTTTGACCGACAGAGGTGTTTGTTTGTGAAAATATCCCTCTTGAAAAATTGGACAAACAAAAGTTACTTAAATTCTTCAGACTGAGCGTAGCAAATGGTGGAGTGATTCCTTCATCAGCCCAGCTGAATACTTACCTAAAGTTGCTGAGTATTACAAGCAGGAGATTATGGAATTGGTAAAATAGTCTGGTGCTTGTCAGTGGTCACTGACGAATCGACTGATGCACAAGATCAGTATGGGTTACATATTGTATTTGTTTTGCAAGACCTAAATGGTGAACATGCATCTGACGTACTAGAACTGAAAGCTGTCCTTGCAGATACACCTTATCTACAGGCTGTTAATTACAAGCTATTGTAAAGTGCTTGAATAACTTTGACGTTGATTTTGATGATGTCAGTGCATTTATCTCTATGTCTGATATTTAAAAAAATAATAATAATGTACACATAACACTATGTAACACAATTTTTGTTCCTGGGTATTAAGTGTTATTTCCTAATTGCTTATGCCTCAAAAGTATAGAAAATGGCTATTATTCCCCACAAACTTTGCTTTTGTGACCAGGACAGTGATATTTTGAAATTTACCTATTTCCAATGAGAAAACGGGCGAATTTGTGTCTTTTCGTTCACATAGTCAGAAAAAAACAACATATGAATCCAAATTAACATGTATTTATACTAAAGTAATACAAAAATGACTACAAAAGATTTAGAAGTGAGTAGTTTTTCGAGATTTACGATTATACTGTAAATCACTTTCACGAATCAGCCCCCAAATGTAGTCTCCCATCATGTTCTCGTTATACTGTCCTTGGTAGCGGCGTTCAAAGTCCAGTATATCCTGGTGGAAGCGCTTGCCTTGCTCCTCCGAGTACGCTCCCATGTTCTCCTTGAATTTATCAAGGTGAGCATCAAGGATATGGACTTTGAGGGACATCCTACAGCCCATTGTGCCGTAGTTCTTCACCAGAGTCTCAACCAGCTCCACATAGTTTTTGGCCTTGTGATTGCCCAGGAAGCCCCGAACCACTGCGACAAAGCTGTTCCAAGCCGCTTTCTCCTTACTAGTGAGCTTCTTGGGGAATTCATTGCACTCCAGGATCTTCTTTATCTGTAGTCCGACGAAGACACCGGCTTTGACCTTTGCCTCAGACAGCTTAGAGAAGAAGTCTTGAAGGTACTTGAAGGCTGCCCACTCCTTATCTAGAGCTCTGACAAATTGTTTCATAAGGCCCAATTTGATGTGCAGTGGTGGCATCAGCACCTTCCGGGGGTCCACCAGTGGCTCCCACTTGACGTTGTTTCTCCCCACAGAGAACTCGGTCCGCTGTGGCCAGTCCCGCCTGTGGTAGTGCGCCTTGGTGTCCCTGCTGTCCCAAAGGCAAAGATAGCAGGGAAACTTGGTAAAACCGCCTTGGAGACCCATCAGGAATGCCACCATTTTGAAGTCTCCTATGACCTCCCAGCTGTACTCATCATACTTCAAGGCGTCCAGCAAGGTCTTGATGCTGTTGTAATCCTCTTTGAGATGCACCGAGTGAGCCAGGGGAAGAGACGGGTACTTGTTACCATCATGGAGCAGCACGACTTTGAGGCTCCTGGATGAGTAGTCAATGAAGAGGCGCCACTCATTCTGGTTACAGGCGATTCCGATTGCCTCGAACAGACTGGTCACATTGTGGCAGAAGCAGAGCCCATCTTGACGGGTGAAGAAGCTGGAAAAAGGTTGGTGACGCTTCCTCTGATCTGCGACTTGCACACTTTCATCCAACAAGTTCCACTGCTTGAGCCTAGACGTCAAAAGCTCGGCATTGGACTTGGTGAGACCAAGATCTCTAATCAAGTCGTTGAGGTCTTTTTGGTTGGGGTAGTATGGGTTTCTCTCCTCAGCTCCACCTCTGAAATTGTCATCTGGATCTACAACGTCTCCCTCGCTCTCTGACTTGCTTCTCTCTTCTAAAGACGGCTGCTCTCTCTCCGGAGGAGTGGGTACGGGGAGCTCATGGCAGTGTGGCACCGGGGCAATGGATGAAGGAAGGTCCGGATACGTGATAGCAGGTGCATTCTTGCCAGTCCGACGTTTGGAAGGGTCCACCATACAGAAGTAGCAGTTGCTTGAGTGGTCAGTGGGTTACTGCCAAATTCTTGGGATAGCGAACTTCATGGCTCTCTTTTCCCCTCTGTACCATCCTACAAAAATACATTTATTTCACCCATGACTAATGTGTAAGAGATTCTCGCAACATTTTTCATATATGATATATTTTTTCAATAACATTGAAAATTGTAAAACATTTTAAAATTAAAAACTTTTACAATTTTAAAAATTTTAACAAATTTTATAACATAAAATTCCGAGCAACAATTGTCCATCTTACCTTCCAGAGTTTTTTTTGCAGTGCTCGCAGGTGAAATGAGGTGCCCAGGGTTTGTCTTGATCCCCGACAGGCATGCTGAAATATGCCTTGTAGGCCTCACACATCTTAGCAGATGCTTCCACGGAGTACTTTTTCGCTCTTGTCTTGATAAATTGGCCGCAGACATAGCAAAATGCGTCTGCCGGATGTTTGCAGCCTCTTGATGCCATCTCAGAAAAATGCAGATATGTATCCACTTAGGCAGCTGGAACTAAACTGAACTGGTGGGCTTAAGGCCCCTGTATTTATACTACTATTTATATTACTGGAAAGTTCTAGAAAGTTCTAGAAGTTACTCCAAGTTTACTCAGCACTGAATCTATTTGGAATGTTCTGGAAAATAGGTAATTTTCAAAATATCACTGTCCTGGTCACAAAAGCAAAGTTTGTGGAGAATAATAGCCATTTTCTATACTTTTGAGGCATAAGCAATTAGGAAATAACACTTACTACCCAGGAACCAAAAAAAAAAAAAAAATTGTTACACGGTGTAATTTACACATTCCGCGAAATAGGATACTTCACCCGTGACACTACCGTGAATTTTGAGGAAAATGTCTGTGATTTTCATAGGGCCTTAATTATGGGAGCTTTAACAGGAGGGCAGGTCTTGTGGTTCCCTTGACTACAGATCCCAGAGTGAGAGCAGCTTCAGTGGTTGCCTGACGTGAACCGCTGGAATCAAAAGTGGCTGAGATGCGGAAGTAAGTTTTATGATGTGACCATAAAAGAACACGTGAAGTTTTACAGTATAATAATCGATCGAAATTGTGCAGTTTATTAATCGTTTGAAGTCGGTTTCAGTGTTTAATTTAATAATCGGAAATTAACCGTATTTTAGATTAATCACTACTTTGTAGTTTTTTTTGACCAACTGCTAAATCACAATGGAGTCAGATTACTCACCTTACTGCATTTACAATTATCAGTTTCCTTTACAGTTTCTTTCATTGTTATTTAATAATAATAATAATAATAATAATAATAATAATAATAATAATAATAATAATAATACTTTTTAATTCTCTTTTGTTAATAATTTGAGATTGCCTAAATAAAACTAAACATTCACTGAGTAATGGTTAAATCCTCCATAATTGTAAATAATATTGCTGAAAAATAAATGTGGTTATTGTAATAAAACAAAGCTACAATGTTAACAGGTCTGCCGTTGGTAGCTATCCACTTTGCAACAGCACTACTTAGCTTGATTAATGGGTTTGCAGCATTCCTGAATTTCTAAAAGAGTACTCTAGTGTCAAAACTGACGGGGTTTCATTTGTTGTAGTATTGTTGTTGTCTGTAGCAGAAGAACTACTAGAAAGTGTATTTTGAGAAGTGAAAGCATGTTTAGCACACAGGTGGTACAGCAGACTAGATGCACTTTGGTGATACTGGAACTCTCTTTGACAGTAGATGCAAGTAACCCTCTTTTTATTCAGTGAACCATCAGAAAGTTAAAAAAAAAAACTTCCCATTCACAAGTCCTTCAGCTTGAGTGCTTTGCTACATAATGCAGTTCCGTGACTAATTTTATATTCAAACGATGACTACACTCATTCAATCCTGGCATGCACTAAAATGGTGCCTCAGGAGATGAATTACGGTATGCTAAGAGGGACAAGGCAGGAGTGCGACTAACGTGTGTTAAAAAATTAATCTCCCAAACAATTAACGCTTTAATCGCAGAAGTTAACTGCGATTAATTGACAGCCCTAATCAAAACACGAGACAGAATAAATGATAGATCAGATGACCCCCATATTTTTCATTTCAAGATTAAGTTTTGATGAGAGACTGCTAGGGTCAAACTCATACAATCCCACATTATTTAGTTGATTCCAAGTACCCACAAGCATAACCTCTGTTTTATCTGAATTCAACATTAAAAAAATTCTGAGCAATCCAGCACTTGATATCTGCAAGGCAAGCAGCAAGTAACACCCCAGCTGAAGTATTTCCTGGCTTTAAAAACAGGTACAGCTGGGTATCATCTGCATAGCAGTGGAAGTTCACTCCATGTCTTCGGATAATGTCACCCAACGGTAGCATATATATTGAAAATAGCAAAGGACCTAGGATAGAGCCCTGTGGATCACCGCAGTCAACTTCAGTCAATGCTGATTTCTCCCCAATTTAGACAAATTGATACCTATCAGATAGATAAGTTTGAAACCAGGATAAGACAAGGCCAGACAGTCCCACTGTGAATTTGAGCCGATTCAATAAGATGGAGTCGTCTACAGTGTCAAAGGCAGCACTTAGATCTAGAAATGCTAGGTTAGAGATTGGCCTATAGTTATTGAGGACTTTAGGGTCCAAGCATAGGCATTACCACAACTACCTTAAGTGCTTTTAATAGTTTTGTGGGGATAGGGTCAAGAGAGCAAGTAGTAGCTCTCATATGCTGGACCAACGCTGTCAGCTCTTGTAGGGTAATCAAAGAAAAAACCTCCGTAATAGTCTTAACAGTTCTAGTTATATATAATCTTTATTAACAAAGTGCTTTACAGAGGTAGGCTGTGAACTGTGCATTATATGCAGAGTCACTTACAATAGGACAATGATTTAACATCTCATCCACAGGATGGAACACAAGGAGGTTAAGTGACATGATCAGGGTCACACAGTGAGTCAGTCAGTGACAGAGGTGGGATTTGAACCGATGACCTTCTGGTTACAAGCCCTGGACTTTAACCACTGGACCACATTGCTTCCTATGATGCAAATATTGGTAACATTGTACTACAATCCTCCTTAATAGAAGATATTTGTGAAATCTAATTTTTTACTATTTTTATTTTTTAAATAGTTTAAGAAGTCATTGCAGCTAAGCGAAGAGCCAATATTAAGGGTGGAACTATTATGGGAGGGATTAATTAATTTATCTATGGTAGCAAAAAGAAATCTAGGATTATTTTTATTTGTTTAAATTAAATTAGAATAATATGATGCTCTGGCCAAAGCTAGAGCCTTCCAATATTTAACCAGGTGGTCTTTCCATATGATGCAATGATGCAGGAAACACTGCATTTTTTATAATCAAAAGGTACCTGCACCACTGCATTGTGTAGCTATGTGTTTTTGTGTTCTCTGTTAGTGAAATACACATTCATTTAATGTATACTCAGTACAGTAGTGTTATTGTATGATATGCATGTAGAGGGAGTGGGATTGCGGCACGGTGAGGAGGAGGAGGAGGGGGGAGGGATTACAGTGCTTTGCATCTCCGCTTAATGAAAAACTGTGAGATTTGCATCGCAACTGAAAATAAGTAAGCCACAGATGCTTAAATGCATTGGTAGTCCTGACAGTAAAATACTGTACTGTAATGACGTTTTAATTGAAAGGCCATTAAACGTAACACCGCACGGCAGTTGAACTAGGCACCCTCACGAGACGATCGCTTCTCAGGTATACTGTAGTAAAATAGGATTCTGCGCCTTGAGTACACATAATCGTGATCATATAACAAGCTGCTTACCCACAAGGACTTGTTTTGATGTATTGTCCTCAGTGATTGAGCACCATTGACATCTGTATACTGTATTTAAACTGCTGATCCGCGGAAGCGCTTTCATTCTCAAACTAACGTATTGATTCTGCTGCACTTCACCACAGTAATCGTATCGGTCCGCTTTTAAGAATCAACCGCTTATCAGAATCAAATCATCTGGGACGGATGTGATTCTTATAAACGGAGTGCACTGTATTATATAAATATATTAATAATGCAGGTTTGGCCTAAATATGTGAAAAGTGCATATTTTAGTATTTTTCGCTGCTCTGGCACTAGAGGGGAGAGTCAATGTAGTGTATGTCGTGATTAGGGTGTAGGCAGTGGTTCTCTTAATGCAGCCTCCCTGCTGTCTCCAGGAAAAGTGTACATTTGCAAACCCCCTGCCTAGCAATCGAAAGCATTAGGGACCTACTGTATATGACTGTTAAAGAAGAGGTTTCAATGGTTTTGTAATTGGAAAGTACTGTGTCATTTTAAAGATTCGAGGGATAAATGTTATAATTGTTAGTATCACCGTGAAGGCTCTAGCGATTGTGTTGTTACTGAAATGTCACTTTAACCTTGGGCATAGGGGTTTAGAATTCGAATTAAGCAGGGATCCTAGAGTGGCTAACTTGATAAAAGCATGACAGTGACAGATATATTAGCAATGGCAATGTAGATTAGGATTGGGTCTGGCATCTTTTCTTTTTATTCTTCTTCTTTTGTGGGACAGGATTCACCTGATTGTGTTGACAGGTGGCAGAGAAAATCCAAAGATTATAAAGAATAGGAAAATAGATCACGGTTTTCTTTGTGCGCTCGGCTTAGTGGTCTTGTGTGTTCAGTCAAGTGCAAAATAGTTTAATATTGTACAACCTGTTTCCAAACCCAGGTCTCTGAGGTAAATCACGGCTTGCTATCAACCACAGCGTTCACCTCTTGTCCCCAGGGCAAGCTATGTTCGGGTCTGGGTCTTTAATGGTGCACAACCTGGTCTTAAATCATTGAGCCATGCAATCTTGTACCAGAGATCAGCAATCATTTTAACAGTTGGTTTGGGAGTCCATTGCTTTCCTTCGGCACCCACGGTGGGGGAGTTCCCTTTGAAACACTCATTATGTTCTCTTAATTGAGGCCTGCTGGAAGTCCGGTAAACCGGTAACAGACACATTTTCTTGCCTCTCATTAGCACAACCACAGTCTGCATTCTCATAAATAATTTATCATCTTGCTGAAGCTTTTCAGACTTTATTTTATTGTATATGAGCCTGTTCACACAACCCATGAGTTATTTTAAAGACTTTTTGTTTTTTAAGCAATATTATCTTGCATTACCATCTAGTAGTTGAACAAGTTAGGAAGGTAAGAGCTGCTGTACAGACAAGGTCAACAAACAAGATAATACCTGGTAATGCTTTGCTTGCCTTACATTATGCTTTTTTAAAAGGTATTCTGCAGTCAACTGGGGCCCTGCAGCGTAGGTTCCTGATTGGTGGTTCTAAGCTTTCTCAATTTTAATCCCTGTGCTGAAAACACCCTGTCATTCTGTCCTGGGCTTCTCTCAAGCATAGACTTACAAATGTGCTATGCTGAATTGTGTTGTATTTTGTTCAGATTTGAACCCAGGCCTGCAGAAGTCTGAAAGATTTTCAAATGAATGCCTGCAATTCAAAAACAATTGCATAATAAGTATATGATTTACTATTAATTTCAAATAAGGTTCATAATTATTCCTACTTGTCCTTAACACAAACAATATGTATTAAACCCTTAGGCTGAAATCACATCCCAGTTGATAAATGCAGGTTCACATGACCATAGACGAGAGGTCGATAGCGCCTTGTTACGACGCCAACAGAAACACAAGAAATAGAGCACCAGCCACAGCATCACAGATGTTTCTGGATGAATATATTTTAATAAGAGTTTAATAAATAAGAGTTTACCACTAAAAACCTCCAACTCCAGCCAATGTCTGTATATTTATCATCCAACACATTTTTTTGTATCACTGAGCAAGTCACTTAACCTCCTTGTGCTCCATCTTTCAGGTGAGACGTAATTGTAAGTGACTCTGCAGCTGATGCATAGTTCACACACCCTAGTCTCTGTAAGTCGCCTTGGATAAAGGCATCTGTTAAATAAACAAATAATAATACATTTGAATTACTGGCACTTATAATAAAGTGTAACTGTCAAAGGATTGAAAGGCTGTACAACTTTACTAATTCTCAAAACTAATACAAAACCTACCACAAAACTCGAACAGATGCAATGCTGTATATTCTCCCTAGTCTTAACATTAGCTGTATTTAAGTAACATTATAAAGGTGGTGTTGTTTTAATTAGGTTATCAACTGTTTGTGATTAGTATCAGGTGAGTGTGGTTAAATTGAATAGAGGTTAATTTGCAATTTGATTGGTTTCCACACAGCATTTTGTAGTTCTGTGATCCCATTAAAGTGCATTGAAACTATTGTATTGCTTAAGTATTGTCTTTAGCACAGTTTAGCAGCTGTTAACCAGTTCCCTTGAAAAGTGAGGGTGTGAGGAGAGGCTGTTGGAGAAAATCCGAACCTAGCAGCGTTCTAGAAGACGCCAACTAGACGGGTCTGTACCCTCCCCCCCACATCCCTGTCTGTTCTGTCCTCTCAGTCTTGTCCTCTGTCCTCTCTCTGCCGCTGCTTCCCTAACCCCTCTAACCTCATCCCTCTGCCTCTCCCCACCTCCCACTCTCTCCCCTCCCACACTCTCTCTGGTGCCCCCTGGAACTGTCACTTTTCTGCTAACAAAGCTGATTCAATCTCTGCCTTTGCCTCCCACCTCTCTCTCGATTTCCTTGCTCTCACTGAAACATGGCTCTCTCCTGATAACACTGTAACTCCTGCTTCCATGTCCTCTCTCTACGTCCTGTCCCATACTCTGCGTCTCAATGGACGGGGAGGTGGTACTGGTCTTCTCCTCTCTCCTCTCCCTCCACACTCTTTTCTGTTCCCTCTGACCTCTCCTCACTCTCTGTTAACACCTTTGAATTTCACGCTGTCCAACTAACCTCTCCCTGTCAACTCCTGCTAATTGTACTGTACCATCCCCCTGGACCTCTCACTCACTTACTCGATGAACTCGACTATCTCCTCTCCTCCCTCCGCTCTCTCTCTACCCCAACTGTCCTGTTGGGTGATTTCAATATCCATCTCTCCAACCTCATCCACTCTGCCAGATTCCTTCCTCTCATTCACTCCTTCAACTTCTCTTTCTCTCCATCCTCTCCTACCCACAAAGCTGGCTATCAACTGGACCTCACCTTCTCCAGGGCCTGCTGCCCCTCCACCCTCTCTGTCACCCCCAAGGATCAGTCTTGGGTCCTCTTCTGTTCTCTTTCTGCACCCGCTCCCTGAGCCTCCTCATCGCATCCTATGGTTTCTCATACCATTTCTATGCTGATGATGCTCAGATCTTCTTCTCCTTCCCCCCATCTGACCCCACCATCCCCTCCCGTATCTCTGCCTGTCTGTCTGCTATCTCCTCCTGGATGCACTCGCATCACCTCAAATGCATCCTCTCGAAATCTGACCTTCTTTTCTTCCCCTCCTCATCTTCTCCCTCCTCTGATCTCTCTATCTCCATTCCTCTGGAATCCACCACGCTCTCTCCCTCCTCCTCAGCCAAGAACCTCGGAGTAACCCTGGACCCCTGCCTCTCCTACTCCCAGCACATCTCCACTCTAGCATGCGCCTGCCAGTTCTTCCTGAGCAGCATACGAAGAATCCAACCCTTTCTCACCAACTACTGCACGCAACTCCTCGTCCAGGCCCTGGTTCTCTCCCGCCTAGACTTCTGCAACTCCCTCCTGGCCAGCCTCCCTGCGTCCGCCACCCATCTGCTCCAGCTCATTCAGCTCTCTGCTGCTCGCTTGGTGTTCTCTCTGCCTCTCTTCTCCCGCGCTACTTCACTGCTCCGCTCACTCCACTGGATCTCGATCACCGCTCGCATCCAGTTCAAGACTCTTGTACTCGCCTACCAATGCCTTGACCAGACTGCACCCAGCTACCTCCAGACCCTCATCTCTCCCTACACCCCCACCCGACCTCTCCACTCCGCCTGCACTAGAAGACTGGCTTTACCTCCTCTACGCTCCCCTCCTTCCAGAACCCGCTCCTTCTCCACGCTAGCCCCGCAGTGGTGGAACGACCTTCCTATGGATGTCAGGACTGCCCAGTCCCTGACCACTTTCTGGCGCCTCATGAAGACACACCTCTTCAGACAACACCTGTAAAACTCAACTCTCCCCTTCTGGTCTATATAGCACTCTGCCTTTAATACACTTTAACTTGCACTTATCTTCTTTCTATTTTACTGTATTTAATCCTGCACTTAACCCAATCTGTAGTATTCTGTATTTCACTTGCACTCATATCTAACCCTGATGTAACTAGCAACACTGTTATCTGCTCATGAACTGCCCTGATATCAAATCGTACTGTGTTTTGCATTTGCTCTTATTAGGACTGAAGTAATTGTATTTTGTTTCATCCTCTTAATTGTACTTTAATTCTTGATATGTATTTTTTGTATACAACTGTAATACCTGGGTAAGGACGTCTGCTAAGAAATAAATAATAATAATAATAGTTGAGTTGACAGCCACTGCCCCTTTTTTATCCATCCTTCGCTTTCTCTCTCTCTCTGTTCCAGAAGTGAAGCCCATGCCCCTCTCTCCCATAGACCCCCAGTCCCCCATGGTATCTGCTGGCCCCCGGGGACGCCACGCTCTGGAGATGAGGGTTAGAGAGATAGAGGAAGAGAACCGCACCCTACGCAGGCAGCTCAGTCAATCGCAGAGAGGCCACGCCCACAAGCCTCCCCATGTGCGCCACAGCAACCAGTCACGGACATACTCCACAGAGGAGGGGACGGGGGACAACGAGGGGCAGCGATCAGGGGCTCCTGGGAACAGCACGGACTGCGCACAGCACCCCCCGGTGGACAAGTGTGAGGTAAGGCACCAGCAATTTACAAAGAAAAAATTGAACACATGGATTGTTATCAAAGACCAACAAAGGTTTGTATAAAATTATTGAAAAATGTTGCACTAAAAGTAATTAGTCACACCAAATAGTTTTTAGTTCCATAAATACAATTTAGCCCTGTTTCAGAAACAATGCTGCAAAATCCTGATTGCTTACACTTTTGTGTATAACAAATGACATTGTAATACAGCCGGATTCAAACTTCCCAACAAGATCAAAACTGGACCCCAAATGGCCCGACAGAGTGTATTTTTTTTTGTAGGTTACACACTGTTACAACCTTTATGTTGGCACATTGGGAGAGACACTAAAATAAGGAGACTTCTAATCAATGGCACTGTAAAGGTTATATAGCCCAGTTAACCAGGTGGATAATGTAGGTTATAAATCAACAGCATGTGCAGTAGTGACATCATAGCCATTAAAGATAATTTGTAAAGAGTACTCAATACTGTAGTTGCAATGTACTGATATACCCCATTGTACCTATTATACATACAGTATACTCAATGCATATTTAAAATTCTTACTATCAAATTTAAAGAAAAAATAGTGTGTATTATTTTAAAATAGTGTGTATTATTGTATTTATTCTTTCCAAGTGAATGTATGTATTTCAGTTTGATAAATATGGGTTTCATTTGAAATATACTTTATCTAGATTTGATCTGTTCCTTTCTTTTTTTCCCTTTAATTTAATAAAACATCAAAGTGCTCCAATCACACTGACACCACTTGATCCAGGGTCTCGTTCCCAGCAGGAGTCCCATGTTTGAAACCGCAAAACCCATTAATTATAACCTCAAAGACAGAATTGAAAACGAAGAGCAAGGCATTAGTGATAAGTTCGGAGCGGAGTGAAGATTGCTCCTCCATCACCCAAGCTGCTTTTTGTAGTCCATCTATTAGAGATGAAAGTCACTGAGCCTGCTGTACTGGTTACTAGCCAGCACCACTCAGTTCTCCTCCATGCCCTGCAAGAATTAATTTCTTCTCTCTCTCTCCTCTCTCTCTCTCTCTCTCTCTCTCTCTCTCTCTCTCTCGCAGACTATCCATGTAGCAATTGTGTGTGCAGGCTACAATGCCAGTCGGGATGTGGTCACACTTGTGAAATCTGTCCTGTTTCACCGGTAACTTTTTTTTTTCCTTGTAAAACACACTGTTTAATTTCTCCTCATCTCTTATCAAGTTTAGTCTGTTTTCTCCAGTCTGTCAAATTCAAACATTAGCCTAACATTTCCTTCCAGACCATATCACACTGCTACCTCAAAGTCCCTCAGCTACATGGGTGTTGGAACGAGGGGTGCTGGGGGTGCGGTTTGAAATAGAGGGGTGCTGTCCACCTGCTGGTGCAATGATTAATCCTGCTAGTTTTGTGAATCTTATGAGTTGTGTGTGCAGTGCACTGCACCTTTTTACATTGCTTTTGAACACAATGATAATAGGCCAATTGGTGCTGACCGTCACAACAGAGGCAGCATATTTTATAAATTGTACTGTTGCAATATCATGAGAGTCAGTTAGTAGCTGGAACACAGCGGAAGCTTGTATACAGTGGAATGAGTAAGAGATGGAGTGAGGGGAGTGGGAGGGAGAAAGATAGACAGACAAACAATATTTTCCCTGCCTCACTGTCCCTCAGGTATAATCAGTAGGCAAATTAGTACCAACGAAGGTTCAAACCTGCCTTCAGTAATGTGTAATGAACCTTCGAAGGTCAAAATGTACCCTTCGTTGCAGCTCTAACTGTTTATTATTTACTTAAACAAAGAAAGTTTTTAATTTATTTTTGATGAAAATGGCTTTAACCTGCTCCTCTGCAGGGTGATGCTAAAATAGGCTGTTCAAGGTCTTTGGTGGCTATGGTTATAAGTGGGAATGCATAGGGAGTATGCAGATAGTATGTACACTGTTAAGAGTGACTGGAGAGGTGAATTTGTTTCTAAACGATATCATCTGTCCCAAATGACCTTCTACGCGATTACCAGTATTGCTCCGTTATTACAAAAATATACCCTTGACTTAAATTATGTAGATTCATTTTTTTAAATTTACAGCCCCTTTTAAATTACTCTTCCTTTTCAGTCATTTATCATATTGCTTGTTCAGCTTATTTCAATCTTAGTGAGTACTGTGCCTCACAGTGTGGAAAGATCTCACATCTCTTGGAACTGCCAAGTGTGAAAAGCATGGTGTTATAGCATGTCCTGTTGGATCATACATGTACAGTACGTATGTGTGTCTTTGTAATGAGTTCAAGCACTGTTTGCATATTGGGTCAGCAAGCAATATTGATTTAGAAAAGTGTTAGTAGTGTTCTGTATTATTCTCCGTTGTTGTTGGTAGATAGTATATTGTATCACATTTACATGAGTATATACACTGGCCACTGTTTCCTGGATCTGCTCAAAGTCGTGATGCTGGAGGGATATTAAGTTATTAGATTTATTCATGTGCACAAATTTAAACTGGAGATATCAAAAACACAAGCCAAGTTCAAAGAAACAATTGGGGCAACCTTGGCCAGCACCAAGCAAATAGGCACAACTGTAAAAGTGGTGGTGGTCAAGGTTGCCACAATTGTTTCTCCTGACTTGGCTTGTGTTTTTGATGGAAGTTCGATTAATTTTTATTGTGCCTGAAAAAGCCTTATTGTTATAAATGTGTATTGTTGTTATTATTTGCGGCGCAGACGGAAAGTCGCCACCATTATTTGTTATTGTTTTGTATTTTAATTGCCTTGTGAGAATGCGTGACTGATCAGCTACTGATTGTTTAACTAGCTGAGAGTCATGCATCCTTATTAAACTCGTGCAGACTGTGGCCGAGGGGTAATAAGATAATTAATAGCTAGTTAACCCCTCGACCAGAATATAAAATCCCGCAGCTTTCATTGTTAGAAGAGAGTGTTCGGAGTTGAGAACAAGAATAGAGACAGGAGTTAAAGAGAAATAACTGAAAATATAACAATTGCTAAGCATGCTGGTTTATACACCAGCACGATACTCATTTGTTATTTGTTTATTTGTTTGGCCAACGCACCTTTTGTTTTGTGTCTTTTGGTTTGTTTAACTGTTTTATTTGATTATTATTTAATAAAATACTGAGCACTGTAGCATCTCAGTTTCTCCTCGCTACTTCCTGAGTCTGTGTTTCTGTCACCCCTTTAGCCATCCTGTTCACACTTGCCTGAGCCTAATTCTGGTCCCTTTAATTTTATTTCAAACAGAGCTAACAAACTACATGAATTGTTCATCCCCGATCCTACTTTTAACTTAATCAGTGTTTTTAGCCTCCTTGAAAGCATTATTATTATTATTATTATTATTTATTTCTTAGCAGACGCCCTTATCCAGGACGACTTACAATTGTTACAAGATATCACATTATACATTATTTCACATTATACAGATATCACATTATTTTTACATACAATTACCCATTTATACAGTTGGGTTTTTTTTACTGGAGCAATCTAGGTAAAGTACCTTGCTCAAGGGTACAACAGCAGTGTCCCCCACTGGGGATTGAACCCACAACCCTCCAGTCAAGAGTCCAGAGCCCTAACCACTACTCCACACTGCTGCCTAACTTGCATTTCATTTTTGCAGCCGCCTAATTTAACATTGTGCTTTTGTTATTTTCCGCACTAGTTTAACAGGGATACCCTTACAGAGGTTTTTAAACATAAAAATGAATACCTAGTGCAGAGTGTGCACTGACAGCAAGTCAATTGTCAATCGGAAGTTTTTTTGCTAAGCAGTCAGCATCTTCAGGGGATTCTCATGAAGATTGTTCATCTGCATCTCAGCCATCTACTTCTGACTACAGTGCTACAGTGACCGAAGCAGTAGTAATGCACAAAAACACAAACGAAAAATAATTATAATTATTTGAATGGGAGATGAAGTATCGGTGGCTTGTTTATCGAGACGGAAAGATGTACTGTGTGTGAAAGAGCTGCTGGGCAAAAAAACAAGCAAAAACAAACATATACACATGGATGTACAGTTTTTCAAGAATCTTCACTTAAAAGACACGGTGATGCTGTTGCTGTTACTGGAATGCAGAAAAGTATTAAAACACACGTAGATGAAGACAAAGTGTGTCTGTGTTTATATGTATATCTATACACAACAGATATTTTTTAAACTACTACATGCCATAGAGTTTTAACGTTCATAAAAATGTACCAAAATGCACATCCCTGGAGTTTCTTAGCCTTTGTATTAAAATGAATATTTGATGGATGGGTGTGACAGGATGGCTTGGTGTGGTGAGGTGTGATGACGTCACGGACCAGGAAGTAACTGAATCACAACAGTGGATGGGCGGGTGAAGCTGAATGCTACGGCATTCAGGTGATTTTATTAATAAATAAACAAAACAAAAGATTTAAACAAAACAGAAAACAGAAACCAAAGGGCATGAGGGCCAAACAAATAAACAGACAAACAAGTCAGTATCGTGCTGGCTAATCCAGCACGTTTTAGCAATTGTTTCTAAATATTGTTGTTTGTCCTCGCTCTCTCCGCTCCCCGTACTCTCCTCTGTACACTCCACCCCCAACACGGACAGCTGCAGGTTCTTATACTCTGGCCGAGGGGTTAACTAGTTGTTAATTATCTTATTACCCCTCGGCCACAGTCTGCACGCGTTTGGTAAGGATGCATGACTGTCAGCTAGTTAAATAATCAGTAGCTGATCAGTCATGCATCCTCACAGGGTTTTTAAATATAAATAATAAAAGATGCTGCGCTTTTAACTGCGCCGCAAACAAAAATACAAATAATAATAAATAGGGGCGGGACACTCCGCCACAATGGGACACAAAATTTTGGGCATGTGCGTTTTCTGGAACGCATGAACAGAAAAGCTAGTGCGACCTCTGATAATTTATACTGTCCTCGACCACTCTGTCGCATTACAATTAGGCCAAACAATGCCATCAGCAGTTTAAATACAGTATACAGATGTCAATGGTGCTAAATCACTCTACATCAAAACAAGTCCTCATGGGTAAGCAGCTTGTTTTATGATCACGATTATGTGTACTCAAGGCTGCAGAATCCTATTTTACTACCGTATACTTGAGACACGTTCGTCTCGTGAGGGTGCCTAGTTTAACTGCCATGCAGTGTTAGGTGTAATGGCCTTTGAATTAAAATTACATTACAGTACTGTTTTACAGTTTTACTGTCAGCACTACCACTGCATTTAAGCATATATGGCTTGCATCTATTATTATTATTTATTTCTTACAATTGTTACAAGATATTACATTATTTCTACATACAATGACATTATTTTTTTACACATTATTTTTTACATACAATTGCCCATTTATACAGTTGGGTTTTTACTGGAGCAATCTAGGTAAAGTACCTTGCTCAAGGGTACAGCAACAGTGTCCTTCACCTGGGATTGAACCCACAACCCTCCGGTCAAGAGTCCAGAGCCCTAACCACTACTCCACACTGCTGCCCTACTACTCCACACTGCTGCCCTATGGGTCTATGGGTGCCTAGTTTAACTGCCATGCAGTGTTACGTGCAATGGCCTTTGAATTAAAATGACATTACAGTACAGTATTTTACTGTCAGCACTACCACTGCATTTAAGCATCTATGGCTTACCCCCCCACCGCGCCTCTCTGCAATATCATGTTTTTTGTTACCCCAACACGAATTCAAGTTCAAATTTGGTTTCCTTAGTAACTGAAATGCCAAGTGCTGCCCTTGATTTTCCATGGTCATAGACACTGCTCAGACACAGATGCTGTGAAATGGTAGGGGTGCATGACAAGTGTATAGTACATACAGACGAGAGCAGTGTTTTTTAAAGAGACGGTGTGTCTTGCAGACGGAACCCACTTCATTTCCACTTCATCACAGACTCCATCGCCCAGCAGATCCTTGCCTCCCTCTTCCACACTTGGATGGTCCCAGCTGTGCGAGTCAACTTCTATGACGCTGATGAACTCAAGGTAATGAAAGGGGTTGCTAAAGGGGTGTCCAAACGGTTTTCAAAGTGGCTCTCTCTTACATAGTTTCATTCATTCCCTGAAGGAGGGGCACTGAGCCAAAAGCTTATAACTGGTCCAAAAAACCTTTATGAATACAAATCTGAAGTAAATTTAGTAAACTTATTACTTAGTAAATTTGTGTATTAAGGTACATAATAGCTAATAAAGCAATTCCAGTAAATCTTATTTAATATATATATTACCATCACTTTGTAGCTCTTCCATTTTCCTATATGAAAGAGGCACACATTATCTTAAATGTGTGTGATTTTTAATGGTATTTTATTCACAGCATTTATAAACATCTCTTATGCTCTTCCATACTGCACTTCCCAGTGAAGAAATGCTTCTGACACAGTTGACTTTCTTGGAGATTAGTTTTTTTTAGACAGACTTCCTGAGAGCATTTTCTTTAGAAAAATATGTTTGCCATTTATTTTCTTTAAATAACTGAAACTCCCAGAAGCCAGACGCATGGTATCACATTTGAGTACCCCAATCACTGCTTTTTCTAACATGTTTCCTTAATGAGACATCTTGAAGCTGACCAGCAGTGTAGAACTGAAGTACACGAAGGGGCGTTCGATACATTTTCTTCATTAACAGCTTCAAATAAATGGCTATAAAAAAAATAACCAATCAATTGCTTCCCCTACTGACTGATGCTTTCAGCCAGTAACATGCTTTGACCCAGAAGATACTGCTGAGGTAAATTTATTTTAAGTGCAAGTGCAGACAGATAACCCAAGAATAAGGCATATAACTTAGGAGCTTCCTTTAACCTAAATTTGTACCGGATATCATGTTTTAAATGAAGTTCAATCACAATGGTGAGAAATCCTGCTCACTGACTGGCTGACAGGGTATATGTAAGTGGCAGTCACTTATAGCAACTTGAGTATGCCTCCGGAACTACTGCCTGTTGCCTGCTTACCTGCTGTATTAGAAACATATCACTCCCCTAACCTAACAAACACTATTTTGAGGTTTCACTCCATGAAGGGAGCTCTGACTTTGCTTTCAGGATGTAGTCCATGGGAGTGTCTCATTGTTATTATCCTTCAGTTCCTCACTTCAAGTGTCCCCTCAGCAATAATTTAAGTCTTGGTACTGCTTTCTGAATACCAGCCAAAGTAAACCAACACCAGTATTCTTCTGTGGTCCAAGTCATTCCTCCTCTAACAGTTTGCCAGCAACTTCCCTACAACTCTGTTCAAAAACTTTATAACTCTTTACATGGAAAAATTAATGACTTCATGTTTCTCATGCCATCTTCCTTGCCCCTCTCCAGTCAGAGGTGTCCTGGATTCCCAACAAGCACTACTCCGGGATCTATGGTCTCATGAAGCTGGTGCTGACTAAAACTCTGCCGTCCGCTCTGGAGCGAGTCATTGTGTTGGACACTGACATCACTTTTGCCACCGACATCGCTGAGCTGTGGGCCGTCTTCCACAAGTTCAAAGGTAAGACCACCCAGGAGGGCAGGAGTGTTGGTTCATTTAGTTAGTTACAGAGATTTTTTTTTTCAGTTTAGTCAGGCGGCAGCTCAAAATATTCTTTGAAGATCAAGCTATCCAACCCACTCGTTCCCTCCTCTCACTCCATTGTCTAACAAAATTATATGAAAAGCATTTATGTGACATGTAAGGTTTGACTATCACTGTCGATGTGCTTTCTGATTTTTAATTTCCCTAACTCTTGTTCTTTTTTTAAATATAACTAAAAGTTACTACTTTTTTTCAAATGTAATGTTATCTGTCTGAAAAAGCAACCACTGTACAGATTACAGTAACACGTTGTAGTTATTGCATTACTCCCCAACACTGTAATTAAACAAGTTTTCTGTATAAAAACACCTGTAAAAAACAAGATAACAAAACAAAGATGACCTAGCTTTTAGTCCTCCTCTCAAAACCACTACACAATTTGATACAACTGACACTCTCTGCTTGCGAGAGTTCCAGGATTGAATTGCAGGGAGTGGGTTCAGGTCAGAATTGAGGTGTGAGGAGAATGAATCACTGTGCCTGACTAGCCAGCACTGTTGTTCCTCAGATTACAGTGAGGAATACATACATGAGAGTTGTTCATGGCCTCAGTGCTGTGCTGTAGCAGTGAGGGTGGAGTGTTTCAGCTTTCATAGGGTGCACCAGACTGAGGATGAGGGGAGGAAAAGCACAGCGTGAACTCAGGAAGATTTATTATCCTTACCAGCCAGTGGGGAAATATGAAACGCCAGAAAAGGGAGGGAGAGAGAGACTGGAGTAGCTTTGGGCTCGCCCTCAGCTTGCTGCATGTCAGGGCCTGCTGTCGTGTTAGGAGGGGGTGCTGGCTAATCCCTGACTTCTAAGACTTGCTTGGCCACTGTCCTTCCTGGATTTGTTTTTGCTGTGGGTCTTTGCACTGAGATGCAGACCTGCTGAGCCGTGTCCCTAAAGTGCATAGACCATTTGAAGGATGCGCTTTTGGCATTGCGCTATTTATTTCCCTCCCAAAGAAAATCAAGACCTTGTTTTTATATAATTAAAATATTTCCTCAGGACGATCCTGTTACTTCAAGCAGTCTGGTTTTCAAACCACTCGTGGACATTTTTAAAGTGCAACACCATTCAGAATTTCTTTATACTTTTAGGATTTGCTTGAATAGTAGTGTTCTTTGATTCTATGGAAATTATTTTTTCAAATCTGAGAATCAATGCTTTGTAGCCTTTTTAGTCATATTGTGTGATTAATGTTAAGATGTTTTCATGTCGCAATTCTTTAGATTTAAAAAAAAAAAAAAACATTCCTACAAGATTTCTATCTTTTATGCAAACTGTATGCCAAAAAGATTAAATAAAAAACATATACCAGTGAAGCAGTATATTCAAATTATATTTAAATAATGTTGAATTAATTGGTTAAGGTCATCTAATTTGTCTTATTGAAAAGGAATTAAAATATGCACTTCTTTGCTTCTTGCAAAGCAATCCATTTTTTATCCTAAAAATCCAGAAATGCAAAGAATTCACAAAATCATCAAAAAGTTTTGAGGAAATAGGAATATCCTTAGGTTCCACTCCTAATATCCATTCAAAATGTAACGCCCAAACTATCCTACATTAACCAACCCAGGTTTCTAACATTGTATAGCTAGGCAGGATAATTTTTATTTTTTACTGCTTATCAAAGTACAAGTTATCAGTAGATACAGTTTTAATTGTTGGGTTCATGTCTTGAAAACTGAACTGGGAGAAACTGGGTCTGTACAGCTTGTTTCTTTGATAAAATGTGAGATAAATATATTCTGGAGTATTAAAAATGTTTATGGGTTAAAATGATGGTTATTGTAACAACAAACAAATATAAATTGTATTTTTTTTTTTTTTAGAAATGTAGTCGTTGCCAATTATTTTTTATTATTTTCACCCAATTTAGAATGGCCAATTATTTTTTAGGCTCAGCTCACCGCTACCACCCCTACGCTGAAGACAAACACACCCTTTCCTCCGAAGCGTGTGCTGTCAGCCGACCGCTTTTTCATACACTGCGGACTCACCATGCAGCCACCCAAGAGCTACAGCGTCAGAGGACAACGCAGCTCTCGGGCAGCTTACAGGCAAGCCCGCAGGTGCCCGGCCAGACTACAGGGGTCGCTGGTGCGCGGTGAGCCGAGTACACCCTGGCCGACCTAACCCACCCTCACACACACACACATCTGAACCACGTACAAAGATGTAGTCAAACATGACCTGCACTCCGATACATAAATATGGACAGACTCTCCAAACATAGTTCCACTTTTGTAAACAAGCTGTGGTCTGTGGGCCACGGGGGAGCAGTCTCCTTGTCAAGGGGTGAGAAGATTGTATTTGCTGCCTATTGAGTTTTGACCTCTCTCTGAAACCACAGTTATATGAGACCCATAAATCAAAATACCTCCATTTGATAAAGTTCAGTTTCCTGTTTGTCATTGAAGGCCATGTCATTGGCTGATGGCAGGACTGGACAGGGATTTCTTATTGATGAGGTGCAGTGCCACCTAATGCTTGAGTAAGGCAAGAAGATTACAGATTACTTGTAACATGCTGAAATGGAGATTTTTTTTTTTTTTTTTAAAGGCCTGCTCTCTAAAACCTCTGAAGTTGCATTTATAATTGATTTAAGATCTTGTATAAGATCATCTTTTTATGTCATCATTTGTAACAACTGAGGCAACAGTTCAGAAAGTTTAAAGTGATTTATTTTCAATTGACTGTAAGATAAATGTTTTGGGACACTGCTGTTGCATGTGCCTTGAATACAGCCACCCTACAGTATCTGTTCTGGGACAGATGTCAACAAAATCAAGAAGGAGAAGGCCAGTGTTCTTAAAGTATTTGTAACTAACAAGCTAATCCCATAAGGCTTCACTTCCATTAGCTACACAGGTCTGAAATGTGCAGCTTTTAAAGAAACACATGTTGTAGCACACGTGTATTTTCATTTTAAAACAGACATCAGGAACTGCACTAGGTTAAAGAAATCTCCCAGTTTGCTTGTCTTGTGGGTAAAATCATATCACTGATTTGAAAGCATGTCAGTCAATAGGGGAAGGAGCTGATTGATTTTAACTCCCTCCCTGCCACCTCTATATTCCCCACACATACACACACCCTGTGCACCAATACATACATACATATAACACAAAATATGTACAGGGCTGGGTGTACCCCGCCACAAGGTGAAAGACCCAGGAAGTCCTAAGTCTAAAAGCTAGATTTCTTTATCTAGAGAATTACCAGAGATCATGTTTTACACTGAAAATACATGTTTGCTAAAGAAAAAAATGTTTCTTTCACAGCCGCACATTAGAGACCTATATAATGAATGGATGTGCATGGATAATAGGTCACAACATATTCTGATACCCTCAAGAAGTAAGCTAAGGAGTGCCCATGCCAAGTTTCCAGTTATTAAAGATGAGTGGTTCTGAGGCTGAGAAAGTAAAAGTAAAGAAAAACTGGCATCAACTACACAGAAATCAATGGGATAGCTGATATTCATTGGAATTAATTTTGGCCATTATTTAAAAGTGTTCTAATATGTATTTTATATACTTATGGCTGTGCACAGAGCTTTAAATCATGACTCTTCTGAGCTGAGCCCTGATACATCAGGGGGCAGCAGTGTGGAGTAGTGGTTAGGGCTCTGGACCCTTGACCAGAGTGGGGGACACTGCTGCTGTACCCTTGAGCAAGGTACTTTACCTAGATTGCTCCAGTAAAAACCCAACTGTATAAATGTGTAATTGTATGTAAAAAATAATGTGATATCTTGTAACAATAAGTCGCCCTGGATAAGGGCATCTGCTAAGAAATAAATAATAATAATAATAATCACTGGTAAGATTTTTACCGGTATATTTTAAATTAAGGGGTGGGGACGATTTCACCCTCTAGGAAATAAACCAGGAGGTGCAAGACAATCTAAAAGCATGGTTGCATACAGATTCTTTTTGCGTAGTACCAGATGTCATGTTTTAAAATGTTTTAACAACCTCACATTTAACACCTTTTTTTATTGAATATGAAGACAATTATTGAATTATTTTGTTAGCTACAATTACTTTCATGTTAAATTGATTTGTATACATCTGAATTTCCACTATCCCTGTAACATGGAGACAGGTATCATTTGAAACAAGCAGGTGGCAGGTGGCAGGTTCACTGAATGGGTGTTTGCAAAGGAGGCTGAAATGTGGAAGATGTGAATTGATATTTTTTTAGTTTTTCTGGTTATGAATTACCCATGTTTGAGAGAAAGGACAAGGCTCAACTTGACTAACTTTGGGCGGCGAGGTTGCATATCATTTCAAAAATCTCATTTTGAATGCAGTGAGAAGGTGCAGTTTGTTAAATGTGGAACAAGCTGAGATGATTTGACTGAGCTCTGTCCCCCACTGCAGAATGAGAGTCAGAATGCTGTTCCATTATTAAAGCAGACACCTTCCGCTCTGCGGTCAGTCTTTTCAAACTAGCATCACCAAGCAGCAACCAGGTTAGGCAGTTTTTATGCACAGGTTGCTGGATCTTGTTTATTATCATATCTGGAGATAAGGTTATATTTGAGGCGCACTTTAGAGTTTGATGTACTGTATATCTAAGTTTATGATGAAACTTGCTTTCTTTAATATCAAATTTAGGCGATATAATGAAATGCCTGTCCATCTGTTTAATATGTATTAGAAACCTCAGAACTTTCATCCACCAATCAGGAAGCTGCATAAAAGGGGCACTACCACACTTTAGTTGACCCTGGAACTTTCAGATAGAACACATCGCTTTAACCACTCGTCAGCGTCAAACATTGAGCTCACACGAAATGGGGTACAACAAAAGTTTTATTAATACTTGAACAGTTTTTTTTTATTAACCAAACACAATTATGGACAGACAGACAGACCGACAGATAGGTCACCTCTGTATACACTCATTAGATAAAGGTAAAGAATGTCTTTGGAAAGTTTCAACACAATTGGATAAAGGGTTCTGTCATTTGGAGTCATTTGAAATGGAACATCCTGTGCTTAATAAAAGGATTTTACTTGTTAAAAATATATATAATGCAAATAAAATATTCCTGTGATTGGAAGTGGTTTGAGAGGTTAGTAAAGATGAGAACACTGGACAGACTCAGGAATCAGGAATTGAAGGATTTTATAATTAGGTGGAGGGACAAGTGACATTTGCAAGGCTGTTTAAAATCGTATTTGTCTTACCTGAAATCTTCTCCCCTGGTTAACAATGCAGTGTCTTGGTACTCACCTCGCATTTTCAGTTTGTGCAAACATATGTATGAGTCCTTGTTCCCTGCCATGAGCTCCCAGAATCCCACCAGAAAATAACATTGTAGTGTGTTCAAGCACATACCCCAAACCGGGATCGACCACTGGCTCAAATTGAGAGCAGGATAGATGAAACTAGTCTGTTTCATGCAGAGCCCCTGCAGTTGTGAGATGTGAAAATAGGCTTGACGCCAGGTGAATTCATGAGAAGGGAACTAAATTAAATGAAACAAGTTGGCTTGGTCGCAGTTCACATATCCACGCAGGTTTTAGGAACAAAATAAAATTCTTGCTGTTGACTGTTCTATGCAGCCTTAAGGGTTTCTATCATGTGGCAGCATCATTTGGGACAGCATCCCAGGCACCTGCAGTACAGCAGTCAGAACATGCAATTAACTGTAACGAGTAATGGCAAGCACGCATTTCAGATTGCAAATGGATATGCTGTTCATTTATCATTGATCTTACAAAGCCCCAGTGAGAATTCTGCTTTAACAGCAACAGAGATGTTTTGAAAGTTTTAAACAACAGTTACAAGTTTATTTTCAGCATGCTGGTAAAATGAATATGTACTATCTATTCTAGATATTATGGGTTGGAAATTATAGATTTTGGAGCATGACATTAAACAGGAAATGATATGATTTGGTAGAAATAGGAAATCAGGTGCCAATATAAAATAATGATTAAATGTCTCACCTGTGAAGATGGGACAGCCCTGGTAACTATAAACTGCATTTCATTTGCAACTGGCAACTGTAGTTAAAGGGAAGCTTGGAGCTACTCATCTCTCCTCATTTCCCAGTCATTGTAGCTGTTCATCAATGGAGTTTAAAGAGACAAATGGCTGTGTAAATAGCATGTAAAACCTTTTGTGTTATTAGCTGTATGTGGCTCTGTATTACTGCAGTGAAAAAAAGTACTCTTCTGTATGCTAATTTAAATACCTTGGGATTCGGATATTGGAACTGAGAATCACCTTGAAATTTAGCTCTTAGATTATTTGTTAATTATTAAAGGTGGAGTACAGTGCAGTCAGGCCCTCGAAGATCATTAATCTTCCAGCAGGAACTGTCTGTTCAAGACTGCTAGGCTGTACCTAATCACCAGCAAAGAGAGACAGGGACTCGACAGCTAGGCAACCAGGGGAGGGCCTCAGGAAAGTTCCAGGGGGCGGAGGGGTGCGATTTAGTGAGGTTTGAGTCATTTAAAATGGAACTACACTTTGCTGGGTGTTGAATTATGGATTTTATAGTTTTAATGGAGTTGTATGTTGTATTTTAAAGTAATTAGAATTATTTTACAATATTACATTCTTAAAACTAAAGAAAAACTTGCTTTTTATTATTATTATTATTATTATTATTATAGCAGTTTTAGATATAAATTAGGCAGTATTCACTATGTGTGTTGGCCTACAGCCAGTCATATTGGTGCTTATTGTAAACAATATAGACAGATACAAAGATGCCAGCAGCAGACATGGGAAAGTGATACATTTTACTAGTTTCCTGCCTGGTTTTATTGATGCTTTCAGCATGATGTTTTAGGATGCTGTTGTTGTCACCTGAGACTCAAACCCTGCTGGATTGGATAAACGAGAGTCTGGAGAGTCTTTACTTCACAGACTCTTCAAGTAGAGTAATTCAAATGTAATCCCTGCATTGCTTCAGATACGGTGGGTTATTTTAGATAAACTGGGGAAGTTTGAAAAGTCATTGATTAAATTGTAATTATGGCTAGTCTATCTTTTAAAGTGATTGTTTCAGTCTAACTAAACCAAAGACTGTCCAAGTGTTGCCCATCATATTTTATAGATCATACAAGTCAATGACAGAAGTGTGGTAAAGCATTATATAAACCATGGCTAACCGTTGTAAAAGCTTAGTGGGAAAAGTGTGGAGAACTACAAAATTACTGTCCAAATTTACTGTGGTAAACCAAGTCTTGGTAACCATTGAACTTCAAATGCAATCATGACATTGACCTTTTCAGGTAGGATTGGTAGGGTTATATATAACAGCCACATTTACTTGGTCCTATTCTAAATTATCAGTATAGTCTTTTGATATCTAATGTCTGATATCTTATGTTTCTGTTTTACGTTAAACCAGGATGAGTTGGACCAAACTAACCTGAGTGTGTTCTTTAATTGGGTTTGGATGATTAACCCTGAACATTGCATCCAAGTCCAAGATGGTGACGATCACAAGGTTCCTGGTTGGTGGAAAATCTATTTATAAACACAAAAATAGTTTAGCTTGGTAAAAGCCTTGTGAATAGTGTCACTGTTAGAGACATCTTGCGGAGACTAGTCCACACCAGCTCCAGGCACAGGGTGGGCTTATTTTATATTGGGTGTGTGGGAGTGAGGAGTCATAATTAAGTGGACAATGAGAGTATAAGTGAATAAATATTTAGATGGCTGTTGCTTTATAAGTCAGGTTAAAAATATCATCTCAGTACTGTAAGTGTTTCCTGTAAATTTTTGTTAAAACAAAAACATAACATTTCTTGGATATAAGGTCCCTATATTGGCAAAATTGCATCACCACCTAGTGGAATATTTAGAAATTGCACAAATAATATAAAGTTAAATCTGAAACTATCAACATTTCAAGACACACAGACTATACCTCTTTAAATCATAGCTCCATTCTATCTCCAACACGTGGACATATATAGCCTTATACATTTTTGCTTTCCACCTTATGAATGATTCAGTTGTTATCTAAATGTCATTCTTGTGCAGCCCTTTTGCCTTATGCAAGGCAGCAGTGCACTAACACATTGTGTGAACAAGATCACATTGTGTGGGATTGCAGCCCATTCCTGGCACTACAAGAGGGAGTCCCGGGAAGTGGGTTTACTGGGCTGATTTCACAGGGATCGGTCGAGGATATCCCACAAGTGCTCAGTGGGGTCCATATCCGGTGAATAACTATTGATATTGAAACTTAATATTTTTGTTGCCACTGTATATCCTCAATCTCCTTTTGTTCCGCACTCCATTTCCATCTTTGCATTGCATGGGCAGTGTGAGCTGGGGCATCATCTTCCATACAAATACTGCCCTCTTTGGACAGGTGACCATTGGCACAGACAGGCAGAAGTCCCTCTTGGAGAATGTTGATGTATTGGGTAGAAGTTACAGTTCCTTTGCACACTACCAGCTGTGACTGTGCAATGCATACCAGGATTGCTGATCTCGTCCTCTTGTCTTGAGCATTGCTGAGTTGCATAAGGCAAAGAGCTGCACCACAACGCATTAACCCCACTCATTTTGCCAGTGCTATCTATGGTTCCAGAATAAACAGGTGTTCTTTCAAACAGGTGTCTATTTCCTTATGTCAAGTCTTTGTAGGTTGTTGAGAGTTGTGGAAGAGTTCGGGAGAAACATATCACTGATTTAGCCCACATATTCATTTTTTTGTATAATACATTAATTTCCAACACAGCATTTGATTACTGCATTCTTTATAGTATCTGCTTATTACCTGTAACAGTACAGTATGATTGTATTATTTTTTAATCTAAAGGGATTTGCAAAAGAGGTATGTTTTCATATACTGTGCAGGCTACTGCAGAATAGAGGGGTGAGCTGGCATACATAAATACCAGTTAATGTAGAAAGCTACAGCTGGAGAGAGCGAACAACTATGAACTATTACTGTTACTGAGACTGCAGAATGTCTGTTGCTCTCCATTGCTACCCCACTGGCTACAGCATTTGGAATAGATAACACTCAAGTATACATTATTTGCTGTGCTTGAATACTCAAATAATATTTTTAATTGAAATTCAAACCCTAATATTTCCTATAACTACTGATTGAAACTGAATATTTTTGTTGCCACTGTATATCCTCAATCTCCTTTTGTTCAGCACTTAGAACGGAGGTTGTGTTCTTTACTGGGCTGCCTTGTCGAAACACAAAAAGTGTTGGCATTTCCTTCTTCAGTGACCCATTGCCAAGGATAACTGTTCTACAAATTATCGACTGTTTTCTCGTGTCTCTATCTTTAGGGATTGTAGACACGATTCACTCAGGTTATTGTGATTACTGTTTGAAGCAAAGCATTTTGGGGTGCTCTTTATAAATACATTTTATGAAATAAATATCAGAAAACAGTGTGAGCTGACTGCAAAATAGTATTGCCTTGTGATGAAGTTCCTATCATAGCAAATCACTGATAGCTCTTTGTATGACTTTGTTTCCTCTCAGGCCAGCAGGTGTTGGGAGTGGTGGAAAACCAGAGTGACTGGTACCTGGGAAACCTGTGGAAGAACCATCGGCCATGGCCAGCGCTGGGCCGGGGCTTCAACACAGGTGAGTGCCAATACCACGCATTTAACCGAGAGGGAGACCACACATCTTCACATCCTGTTGCACAGTTACAATTTAACCTTTTTTTGAAAACACGATATAATCTCCATAGCTATAGGACATTTGTAAATTAACACAGAATCAAAAGAATTTGATTAGTAATATATTTGTAGCGGCAGTTAAAAGAAGCTCCCACTGCTCTCTGTGCTCACTGGTTTCCTTGACAACACTGTTTTGCCAAGTGAAAAAAAAAATGTTTTTTTTATGTGAAGGGCATTGCGACAGGATTGAAGAACCCTGTCTCAACCATGGCACTATAAATAACGTATGTTTTGTATTCTGTTGATTTTTCTTTGCCTATTTTTCTTAACTACCCAGCTGATTAGATAGCCAGTTTATTAATTAAACTAATCCACATGTAAAGCAGATGTATAAAACACTGTAGTTAGTCATTGTTACAGGGAGGAGTAAAGCGTGTGAGGAGCTCCAGTCAGTTGCTGGTCAAATTAACCAAGCATTTGTTTGTTTAAATCCCAGAAGAGGTAGGGGCTCCTTTCTTCGCCTAGGCTAAGAACACTTTTGTTTATTGTTTAAATTTTATTTAGTATTTTTCGTAAAATGCATTTCTTGTGTTCGTGTGATGGCTGCCTTCCTGACTACTCGGCTGCTCTTTCACAGGCCTGTGTTTAGACTTGTTTTCCAGACTTTTATATAAACCACTGTCTAGAAAATGTTCCTACAGTGTGGTGACCATATGTTGAAAGCTGAATTAAGTAAGGGTGTGCCGACACTTGTATTTTCCGAGTAATTACCTTGAATAAATTGGAAATTGTTAGGTATGTATTAAATGTAATAAAACATGTTAAGTACTCAACACAAAACAATGCAGTCCCTCAGTTTCCCTTGTTTGTACAATTTGTATCAATCAGTAACAACCTGGCAGTGTTGTTTAATATAAAACCTATCATGATCAATTTGTCTTACCTTTCATTGTAAGACAAATTGAAAATTTGGCTTCCAATTGGCTTTTAAAACACTCAATGCGGAAGTTAATTGCCATTGATAGGTACTCAATTGTAAAGGTGATGGAAGGTCAGCTTTTCATGTTTGGAAATCAACACATTAATGAATGGATTTATTTAATACCTGCTTACTGAATTACTCGGAAAATACGAGTATTGGTACAATCCAAGAATTAAGCCGTCAACCGAAGGGATATCTGTGTCTGCTTAAGTCAGGTAGCTGCTTAGTAAGGTGCTGTCACGGATAAGCTTTGTGGCGACATCAGACCAGGAAGTAGACAGACACAGTACTGGGGTATGGAAGCGCTGATGCGCACGTTTAAGAATAAATAAAAGGTTTAAACAGAAAGCAAAACACTTGTACCCAAAACAAAACGGCACTGTGGCCAAAACAGACAGAGACACAACCAACCAAGTAACGTGCTGGTTTATAGCCAGCACAAGTAGCAATTGTTTGGATTCTTACTTTTTATTTCTCCCATCTCTCTCTCTCACGTTCTCTCCTCTGAACACCCACCTCGTTTAGCCAAAGCTGTGGGTTTTTATACAGATGACTATCTCCAGATCAGCAATTGATTAATTAATAAATCAATCAATGGAGAGGGTCACATTCTGCACGAGTTTATCATGGAGGGAGAATTTTAATCCATCCATGCTGCAAAACAACAATAACAAAACATTGTGTTTTTAACACACCAAACCATAAATTTAAATAATAATAACACAACACAAATACAAAATAATACATACACACATTGTTTTGTGTTAACTGGATCTCAGTGCCATTTTAAACTGTATGTACATATGGTACAGTAGTATGGTTCTGTTAAAGGTTGTATGTACAGTATATATACTGTGCACACAGGTTCATTTTCAGGTGATTCTCCAATTTAACCTTTTCAGATACAATGTACCTCCCCATGGAACTGATAAGGCATTTTGAGTTGTTTATCAATAGCATAATGGCTGGTTCAGTGTGTATTACCAGGGAGTAATACCATCGAGAGGTTATGGGGACAGTGGAACCTTGAGAGTGAAGCTACAGAGGTTCCTGTCACCAGAACCTTGGATGATATTACCCCTGGTTATACACACTGAACCAGCTATTATTTTTGTAATACATGGATCCGAGTCTAAAAAATATGTCTTACGTTTCGTGGGAGAGTTAAATTTATCGGTCGGGAGCAAGGAGATGCAGACAACAGGATGCAGCTCTGGGAGCAGGAAATACTTGGAAAAAAATTGAGTTCGCCAATGATTTTTCCTTTAACCGTCTGAGAGAGAGAGAGAGAGAGAGAGAGAGAGAGAGAGAGAGAGAGAGAGAGAGAGAGATCTACGAACAGATAAATTACACATAGTGTTATATCTGATTATATTATTCGCTTGTGTTTATCACCTATTGCGATTGTTTTAATGTGTTTTAGTAAAAATTACTTCATGTATTGTGCACTCAGCCGTGGTTGTTCGGTAGTCCCTCAGCGGCCTTGTGCTCCGCGCGAAGCCGGCAGCTCTGCTGCTCCTTCCCCGAGGATTGAACGCCTTAAGCTGGCTACTGGTGCGCTCTCGTAAGCTGCTATCTCCGGTTGAAGTGTAAAATAAAAATGTAGTTTGATTACTGTTTTGTGTGAGAAGTATTTGTTTTCTCTTTTGTATTTTTCCACTTTTTCTACAGAAATACTACCTAGCTGCTGGGCTCAGCTGTCCTGCGCTGACTTGCAGTCCTTCCTGCAGTGTTTTATTGCCGCTCTGATCTCTGCTTGCGCACACCACAAGCCAGCGTCTTATAACCACTTTGCAAAAGATCCAGGCTCCTCTGCATTTGTCCTTATAGAGCTTTTAACTTATCTCACTGACAGGGAACAGAATCCGTAATGTCATTGCATTACGCTTCCCCTCTGCCCCCCTTTAACCTCTGAGATCTGAGTCATGACACCAATGTAACAGAGTGGAGGCAAGTATCTTAACCACTATGCAAACAAGGCTCTTCTACATGCGTGGTTATAGAGCTTTTAACCTCATCTTACCGACAGGAGACAGAATCTGTACCGGCAGTGCATCGCACAACACTGCCTTTTACATTAGGAACACACTGTGAGTTCATCATGATTTATATATCTTGCTCTCACTGCCTACCTGCAGCCAGGCATTGTATACTTTTACACAGTTGATTATGTCAAACACACGGTTCAGCTCTTTTGCCTTATAATTATACTACTACAGTTCTAATGAATTGAACATGCCCTTTAAATTATTAAAATAAAAGTGAAAGGTTTTGGGTGGTTATATATTGTACATAACAATGAATGACCAAAGGCTGGTTTTTGTGTGGCTATGGTATGTGCTGTGCTGTATCCCTCTTAACAGTGTGTGTATGTAGATGGTGCAGACACACCGGCCCTTTCTCATGCTGTCTGCTCCTGTGTTGCAGGTGTTATCCTGCTGCTGCTGGACCGGCTGCGCAAACTCAAATGGGAACAGATGTGGAGACTGACAGCTGAGAGAGAGTTGATGAGCATGTTGTCCACTTCGCTGGCGGATCAGGTCTGTGATGAGAGGGGCATTACAGGAGCAGCAGCACATAGTCAACACCCAACTGGCGTGCCCATAACACCATGCCAGCTTTTTGAATTAGATGTTGTCAGCTCAAAGACAAGGGTCTATAGATGAACAAACTTTGCAGGCACACTTGTGCTATTTAGCTCATTGTCAGTTCATTTTTTCGACCTATTTAGAAATGTGAGCTCCACCTTTAAACAGTTGTTAGTGGAAGTTTTACGTATTAAATTTAAATTTAGTGCGTATTTTGGATTTTTTAATGTGGAAAAACGGCAGGTACACAGCTTATCTGGACTGCTGGTTATATAGGTCTGGCAGTTTTCAAACCTGTCGCATCGCCTCTGTTATTTCTGGTGTGTGGTCATGTCGCTGCGAATGTATCTTGTTGCTCAATGAAAAATCGCATCACGTCTGGTGTGTGGCAGCCTTAAGTATTTTATCTTGTAGGCAGAATTGTCATTTTATAAACCCCTGTCCTTTTAAATTTTGAAGTGTAAATTATCTAGTAGGCTGGTTAATATTAAATGTAATAATAGTAATAAAAAAATAGTTTACCCTCGGTTGGAATAACTCCTATTTTTTTTTTAAGAAAAAAAACATCTAAACACCTGTACATTTTACAAAATTGGAACCAAACAACGAGGAGGCTGATTTGAACAGCCTTTTTATTGATTTTTACAGCATTTAGAAGTACCAGTGAATCCACCTTAATTGCATCAGTGCCTTGTTTTCAGGTGTAATTCCAGTGTAACCACATATAGGTGGTTGATGCAATCCAGGGTGATTCCCCAGTGCTGTATAATGTTCCAAAAAATTGCCTGTGGAGTACAGGTTGATCAAATCAACCCCTAAGTAATATAATTCAAGCTCTCCAAAGTGTGTTTGAATGGAAGTCCTTGATATGTGCCTCTTGGCGACCGCTGCCTAGAAGAATTTATGATGTGTAAGTGAAGACCCAGGATGTGTGCAACAGAACAATGGTGTTCTGTAACCCTTTACATGAGTAAATGCCCCCCAAGTAATCCAGGTCTGTGTTCCCCAGGATATTTTTAATGCAGTGTTCAAGCAGAATCCCTTCCTGGTCTATCAGCTGCCCTGCTTCTGGAACGTGCAGCTCTCTGACCACACCCGCTCAGAGAAGTGCTACAAGGATGTTTCGGACCTCAAGGTCAGTGTCCACTCACTCACCCGCTCTTTATTCAAGTATTCATTTGAATTGTGGTGCCTGAATTGTATTGCTTATGAAAGGTGAGGGATAAACTCGCTGCCAGGCTGCTTACTCGTAAAGCTCCAGGCTTCATTTCATTTTCGTCCTTCAGTCTTCAGACAGTTTGTGACCTGCTGACTGATCTCTGCAGGACTACATTAAAACACTTGATAAAGACAAAGTTTTATCTTTGTATAGTAATAATAATAATTCTCTTTCAAGATCAACATGAATTTAAAGTAGCAAAATATTACTTCAAAAGATTAACTTTTGAAATTTCCTCATACACACTTTTTTTTCCCACTTGATAATAGCATTGCTATTCTCATCCACGTTCATAACCTGTAGATTAGACCTTTCATTAAGTTCCTGTCACTGCTGTCAGTTTTCTAGCAGGTAATGACCACAGCATTGGACATTAATCCTTAAATAACAACAACAACAATATTAGTGATGATGAGCCTTGCGACAGCCTAGTGCAGACATGGTACAATTATTGAGCTTACTGTACAGTTGTGCAATGATAGCGCCCCCAATTATATGAGATGCCAACTAGATCACCCTCTTGTCCGCTGTCTCCTGTCACCTACACAATTGCTTTTTGCTGCTTAATCTTTCCCTGTCTTATATGTGAACTGCTTGAGTGCTTCTTGCTGTTGCAATTGTCCATCACGAGTTTATTACTTTTTTTTTATGCTGTGAATTAAAAAATGCATCTGTTGTGTTGATGTTGCTCTTCTGGCCAGGTGAGGTGGGTCTCTACTGTAAAGAAAACCTTGTTCTCAATGATCTCTCATCTTAACCTGAGATTGTAGTGTGTGGTGTAATGTTGCTAAGGAAACGCCTCTCTCTCTGGCTGTGCAGGTGATCCACTGGAACTCCCCTAAGAAGCTGCGTGTGAAGAACAAGCACGTGGAGTTCTTCAGGAACCTGTACCTCACCTTCCTGGAATACGACGGCAATCTCCTGCGCAGGGAACTCTTCGGCTGCCCCAGCGAGGCCGACCACAACAGCGAGAATGTAGGCAGTGCCGCCGTTGACTGTCCAGGGGACATAGTGGGGATGGGGGGTAGAAAGATTGGGGTGGAATCACCTTTGATGTGGTTGAAGCTAACACAATCATTCCATAATTCTTCTTCCGTGCACTTCCATTAGGTCTCAAAGCTGCAGTTTTGAAACACATTGTTAACTACAACCACGTTTTCCTTCCTGTCAGTGTGAACCAACGATGTATGACTATTCATGAGATACGCCCTTTTTTTTTCTTTTTTTTTTTGCGACTTGTCTCGGCTCCTGTCGCTCCCACTCGGCAATTGAATGGTTTTCTCGGCTTTTTCCGGAGAAAAAACGACTAGAAACCCGTTTTTTATTTTTTTGAAAAGCCCTTGAAACTTGTTTTAACATAGTAGTAGCTTTATCTGTCTTAGTCATTGTCTATATAAGAGAGAAAACTCAAAGTGGGTATTTTAACCTCCTTCAGACATTTCTCACAAGAGTTACTCAATATTTATTTTGCATGCTCACAACACCTGCCCTGCCATTTTCTCCATCACATGTAAGACCACAAATGGAGGAAACCACAGAACTTGCTCCACTTAGCTGGATTGACCCATAGGAGCTTCATGTTTGTAATCAGAATATATAAAGTGCAGTAGCTAGAGCTGACAATGAGAAGCAGTGTGGCCTTGTGGTTACAGCTGAGAACTGGAATACAGTGGTGGTCTACTGTTTACAACAGCGTGTGTTACAGTGAACTAATCCTTTTGAAGCTGGGATGCCAGTTGTGGTTGTCAGTCTGCTTCTTAGTGATTAATAGAATTGCTTACTGAGATTAACATTTAAAAAAAACTAGAACCTATGAAACACAAGGCAACTTAATGTATTTGGTGAAACATCGCTGCAACATGCCCTTACAAGTTGCTTGCAAGATGGCAGAAAAAGTGGTCAGAACATTGCCTTATGTTTCATGTGCAGAATGATGATATTATAGCTCAGCTGCAGTAACACTGACTGTTCTTTGTATTGATGATGGATTTGGAGACTTGTTTCCTCTGTGCTCAGCTCCAGAAGAAGCTGTCCGAGCTGGATGAGGATGATCCCTGTTACGAGTTCCGCAGAGAGCGATTCACAGTCCACCGCACCCACCTCTACTTCCTGCACTACGAGCTTGAACCCGCCTCTGACAGTACTGACGTCACGCTGGTGGCCCAGCTCTCCATGGACAGGTACATTCATTGCAAATTTCCTGTGTGAAAAATCCCTTTATCTCCTTTGCGTGTCCCAGAGTGAGACCACAGCAACACACATAGGGCAAGATCATGTTTCCACATAAAATAAACCGACCAATTACAATTTTCGAAAACAGCTGTAAATTCTAAATAAGAGCTATTAGAGTAGTAGTTGAAAAAGATGAAAACCATGATGTATAGCAACAGTTTGTATATGTGGGACCCCACCGAAATTTGAAATAATTAACAACTTAAATATAATTTGTTGGAAAACAAAAATACATTTACCATACATATATCTATACATATAGTATTGCTTTTCGTAGTGTTTGTGCATATTTGTTATTGAATGTATACAACTTTAAATCTGGGTAGCAGTTTCTGCTGCTTTAAAAAAAAAAAAAAAAAAAAAAAAAAAAAATCTTGGCAGGAAGTACTCTGCCAAGATTGCTGCAAACAGAAAACAGTAGCTAAACTACTGATTGTTCCTAGATAAATGCCCACTCTCCATTTTCTTTAATAAAATGCTGTTTATTTCTTAATGTTATATCATTATCCTGTGTTATAAATATTCAGTTTATGATTGATATATATATATATATATATATATATATATATATATATATATATATATATATATATATATATATAAAATGTTGTTGCTATTTGAGAAAGTTAACTTAGTATAAAAGCGACTTTAATATTTTAATGCACAGATATGCATTAAAATATTGCAATAGAAGTATAATATAAGGCTTATATTATACAAAACGTGGGGGTTTTGCAGTGATTGTGCATAATACTTTGAAGGAAAAAATAACCATAGTTGTTTTGCGTTTCTGTCACTGTGTTATAATTTGTTAATTCACTAATTCACAACTTAGGTAAGTCTAATTGGGTAAAACAGAATGTATTTTAGCTAGCGGCAAAAAATAAGTAACTGTATGCAAGTGTGACAGGCTGCTGGCGTGTGGGTGCGTGCATTCGCTGCTGAGTGACAGGCAGGAGATCAAGACGGAGGTTGATGTTGAAACGCCCCGCAGGCGTACAGGATTTATTTACATATTGTGAACACAGACAGAGCATACAGGAACCCCACATGTATGGGAAAATGGAAGTGTGACATTCATACAACCGCCTCCACGATATCCTTGTCACTGTGGATTTCATGTACTGTGGGGGATAACAGAAAACCGCTGAGCCCTAAATGAAATGTCTTGAGTTATTTCATCTGTTTTCCTTTCTGAAATGGTGATCTGCAGTAATACACTTTGAGTATCAGGCCCAGGCAATGAGTGTTTAAGGATGCAACAAATTATAGAACTCATTTTCAGTTGCACTCCTATGGTAATATATCATTAGGACAGATCAAGCTGTTCAGAGACATCTGTTTGGAGTAGCAAAGAGTTAATCTGGCATTTCCTGCATTGCGGCTCATCAATTAGCACATTAAGGCTTTCTGTATAAAGAAGGCAGAGGGTAAACAAAGAGAGGGAGTGTACAGTACCAGGAAAACTCTTCTGTACTGACTGGAGCTGTCCATTTGCACTGAGGTGCTGAAACTCAAGGACAAACAAGATCTAAAAATATCTAGCTTTTTCCTGGTTGGGCTATTTTATTTTTTAAGGGAAAAAACATGTTTTGTATTATACGTTGCTGGTGGCTACGATGCACACCAGAGAAAGAGTTTTATATTCTACATATTATTTGTTGTATTTCCCACTTTTCTATTATATTTTAATAATAAAATAAGGTGATCGATGAAGTGCTAAAGCGTACGCTAGTTCAGTGTCACACTTATTATTTTCAATTGGTTAAGGCTGCGACGTCGGATTAAGGAATAAAGCACATTTAAATTCACCTCAAAGTCTCTTTGAATTAGCCCTCTTTTTGCCCCTAATTTCACCTCTCATTACCCCTGGAAGTGTTCAGAGACAACTGAAAGGCTGTAGCTTCAAAGTCTTACATACTTCCATGTGGTTCAACTCACTAAAGTTGAACTGCCTTCGAAATGTTGGGTTTTCCAATTGAAATTGCTCAAAAGTTTTAAAAGAAGATTAACCTGTTTCCTTGGGCAAATATTATAAATAAAATAAAAATAAAAAAAATAAAAAGGAAAAAAAGCTTGAAATTAAAATGTCTTAATGTTTTTATTTTCCCCTTAATGTTCTATGATGTTAGCAATCATTCTGAGTGGGGTTTTTTTTCATTTTAAAATGTTGGTAAGTTTGCACGTAATTGTACGGTTTTCCCATGCATTTTCCCATGGTTATATCAGGTATTTAACACAGTTTACCATGCTTTGCATTTTTTATACCATACGTCTCTGTGCTTTACAGTGCTTCTCCATGCTTTCACTGTTACACTTTACTATGATTTTACTATGGGACACACTTATTGAGGTTTATTTTTAGTTGCCTGCCATGTAATACGTGACTATGTCTTTATAGAAGTACTGTAAGAGGCAGCGCCACCTAATGATCTGCTTTTCTGGCAACACACCACTGTCCTTTGGCTGATGTAGCTCAAATAATATATATGGCAGGCAACTGGAACTGAAGTGAACCACCTGAACTCTAGTAAAATCCCCTGCGAACATGAAAAAACACACTATTGAGTAATTGAAATCGATTGCTAACATCGTAAAAAGGTTGGAAAATGGAAGTAAACAAGTTTGAAGCTACTTATTTAATAGTTGAAAACTTGCATTTCTGTTTTCTGGTTTGCTTTTTTAGATTTAACTGAGCTTGAGGATATCAGTTATAACCATGAATTAGCAGAAGCATGACTATTTGGTGGCATTGTGACAGTCAGGTTTCAACAGAGAGGAGAGAGCTTGTGTTTCCACAACTGAATTTACCTCCAGGGAGATGTAAACAAACTTGATCTGCTTTATTTCTAATAAAACAGAAAGCCATGAAGGTTGTCATAAACAGACACGAACAAATTGTATTTTAGTGTAAAATGAAACATGCTGGTGGGACATGTGCGTCTGTAATGGAGTCACTCGGCTCTCCATTGTCACTCTACCATTCACTGTCTCTTCTGATGATTTAAAAAGCCCTTTTTTAATAATTTGTATTTAGATCAATGGTAGACCCCAATATCTTCTGTAGTGTTTGTTGGCTTTATAACATTTATAGGTCACTAAAAAATACTGCCATTCGTTAACCTTTTTACTGCCACACAAATATAATATTTGTGTACCTACTGTGCAATGGTAAACATGGCACTTTAACATAATTCTAGAACGTCTTTGTTTAAATCAAAATTTAAAGCAAAATTGCCCGTGTTGATGATGATATATGATAAGTGTATTGATTTGGTTATGAAACAACCAAAAAAAGACTTGCATGTTTTTTGCAAGTATAAATCTACAAATTCTCCAACAGCATAGAAAATCTGTGTTTTTCCATGTTATTCCACAGCAAATGGATCCCTAGGACCCCTGTTTATGACTGTGTTTCAGAAACAGCATCTTCATATCCTGATCATGTACACATATGTAATTACTACATTTTATTTTAAATGACTGGGAGGGCCCCATCAGCCTGGCCCTCTACCTGTCGGATGCCGAGGCCCAGCAGTTTCTGCGATACGCTCAGGGCTCGGAGGTGCTGATGGGAAGGGCGAATGTGGGCTACCACATCGTTTACAAGGAGGGACAGTTTTACCCTGTCAACATGCTGCGCAACGTAGCCATGAAGCACGTCAACACGCCGTACATGTTCCTGTCCGACATCGACTTCCTGCCCATGTACGGGGTGGTTCACCTGGTAAAAGCACAACCGTGTTGTGTGCAGGGTGAGTCATACATTGCAGGTTTGCATTCTTGCTGTGCGAAGTGACTGATCTTCGCTGGGGATTCTGAAGGGAGCGTTGCATTGGCTCTAGCGCTCCGGTGGGTTAGGGAGATAAAACCGGCAGGGACTGTTTCTCCTTATCATGCTGCAGCGAGCCCTGCTAGCTAGGTGCACAGTGAGCTCAAAAGCAGACACCTGCAGGGCTGACCTTTGTCCTCCAGAGGCCAGTAGCTCACTGACATCCACTCTCGAGTGCCTGGGTGTAAAAGAGGAAGCAGGCTGTATTGTGGGATTGGAGGACACCCACTGAACCTTCAGTTCTGCGCTGTGTGGGGAATTGCTGCGGAGAAGGGAAAAGAGGATGGACATTCCAAATTGCGGAGAAAATCATGAGTAAAAAAGAATTGGGCACACTAACAAAAAAAAAAAAAAAAGAATTTATAATCTGTGGAAAATGGCTGGAAAATAGTCTTCAGATGAACCATTGTAGTTGTGCTTCTGTATTTTAAACCTGGCTGCTGAAGACATCTCATAAGATAGGATCCTAGGTGGCCAGACGCGGTTTTTAAAGAAACCACACTTATTTTTTTTGTAGGTTGCACACTGTTACAACTTTTATGTTTAACAATATATTTATAACCTCTCTGCATTTGGACACCCTGGAATTGTGCTTACTTTAAAAGACAACAATACACCAGAGTCCCACAGGCACTCTTAAAGATTTTTCACAAAGTGCCCTCAGTAGGGGATGAAATCAGTTAGTTATTCAGTATATTAGAGCTAGGGATATATGGGGTGTCTTTCCATACATTTGTCCATCTATATGTTTTGCATATATCTGGAAAAACGCCTATTAAATTGTCTAGAAATATGGTATTAATATTATTTATCATAAGGCATTGTAAGCAATGTGGGGATAGACATGTTTCTTAATAACACAAGTCATTGCATCTACTGTAAATCACTCATTTGAATATACTTTACCATGACACTATCACCTACTTCACTTACCAAATGACACCTGGCCTTAAATACCACTTATCAAACTATTATTTGCCATTTCTTATTCTATACTGTACATCATACTGATAGCTCTAATTTTGAATTTACAGCAAGTGGGGGCTGTATGTTACTTGCAACCTTGTGATTGAAAAGCTGTTTAGATGGCTTGTATAAAAAGCCCTTGCTGTGTTAATAAACCCCTGTCTCCACGGCAGGCTGCAGATGCTCGAGGCGATCTGTAAGCACTGGGAGGGCCCCATCAGCCTGGCCCTCTACCTGTCGGATGCCGAGGCCCAGCAGTTTCTGCGATACGCTCAGGGCTCGGAGGTGCTGATGGGAAGGGCGAATGTGGGCTACCACATCGTTTACAAGGAGGGACAGTTTTACCCTGTCAACATGCTGCGCAACGTAGCCATGAAGCACGTCAACACGCCGTACATGTTCCTGTCCGACATCGACTTCCTGCCCATGTACGGGCTGTACGAATACCTCAGGTATGTATCACTGTAATGTGTTTCCAGCCCTGTAGGGCAGTGTTTAGTTTAAATTTGTGGATCATAAATGTATTACATTGAATTAAATAATTAGCAAATGTGGAATTAGCAAATTGAACTTTTTTACAAAATCCTTTGGGAGACCCTGTAAATAGCTCTATGGTATATCTCTAGTGTTATCTCAAATAGTTGGTTGTTAATCATTTACTAAGCATTCAATATTAAGAATAACTAAAAAGTATTTGTCAATATAACAGTTCCCGGTCAGTTGTATTTTCTAAGGGTGTACCAATTTTTCAGATTTGCTAATTCTATCTTTTCGAGCCGAGTGGTATTCACTAAAACTTAAAAAAAACATATTTGTTGTCTAATTATGATGCTGCAATCTTTAAAACTACCAAATAACAAAAACTCTAACTCATAATAACACTGCATAAAATAGCAAACAGCAGCTGTTTGTTTTTTCAAGATCTACACCAAATTGTAGTTTGCACCATTTTTGGTGAAACAAACTAGAAATGTTAAATTAAATGCAACTCAGAAGGTTAATTTTAATGACTCAAAAGTGTGATGTAGTAGTTTGGTACTTGTTTTATAAGATGAAAAGTTTAATTTTCCTTTTAATAGAAATTACATATCAGAAATCAACCAATCACAGTGATGTATTTGCCAACATTCCAGTAAATCTTGTCCTGTGAACAGATGTCATCCCGTGTATAGAACACCACAGCTAATTCCAACTTTCAAAAATCAAATTAAAAAAAAAAAACACACACACATACCTTGTACCTTTTGTAAAAATTGATCATTCTGAGGACCTTGATACTAGTTTCTCTGATGAAAATATTACCAAAATTCCAAATAGAAAAGCACTTTATTTTTTAATAAATAGTCTCATCCTTGACCCAGCACCTGTAGGCCTACACACATTATTTAGTGGCAGTGGTGGTTGATTCTTTGCCTAGCCATTTCACGACAGGGGGAGGTAATGATAAAAGTTGTTTTACAAAAATGGAAATATTTTTCATTTTAAAGCTATTCCTGAGTTCACACTTCATTTGTGTGATTTATAATGTTAATGCATTGTGTTCAAGGTGTCTTAATATGATGACATTTCTCATACAATAAGAGACACCCCACACACAACGTATTAACTTAAAACCAAAAAAAAAAGATTCAAACTGGATTTTGGTTTAATGACTGTGATCAATCTCTCCCCTTCTGTACAGCAGTTAAAAAGGCCTGTAGTGGAATTAGCGACACTCCAGAAGATGTCATATTAAATTTATATTTGTCTCCCACTGTGTGACAGTTCTGTTTGCGTTTCTATGTTTTATCATTCTGCACTTCTTTTCTAAAGGAAGTCAGTTGTACAGCTGGATATGGCCAACACCAAGAAAGCTTTGATAGTGCCAGCTTTCGAGACCCTGAGATACCGCCTGTCCTTCCCCAAGTCCAAGGCAGAGCTGCTGACACAGCTGGATATGGGAACCCTCTTCACGTTTAGGTAAAGGCAGCCAGGCTCGAATGACATTTACACAGAGCTCTGCCGTGAGAGCAGCGTGATTTACAGTGGGAGCGGAGTGTTGTATATAGCACCGCTCCACTGAGAATGCACCTTGTGTCCTTAACCCTACTTTTAGTAGCAGATGTGCTAGAGAGGGCATCTCATTTTTCAGTTTATGTACTGCAGAGATGTAGTTGTGTGTCATTCATTTTATATTGATTTGGGATTCAGATCCCTGGTGGCAGGGCTGTAATTAGGTGCATGCCTGTCTTGTCTTTATGTATGTAGTTACATATAGAGGGTGATTCATAGTTAGTTGTTGGTTTGCATTGTTTTTAGTTCTAGTTAAACATTGACATTATCGAAACAACCCCCCGGTGGCCAAACTGTGCGTTGCAGAGTGTCTGTCAGACATTTTTGCATATCATCCTCCACGTACCCTCCAGTTTTCACAATGCTCTGTATGAATTACGAATCACTCTGAATATAGAGAACTACTTACCCAATTGCGAATAAACTGCTCAAGACTTTCTGTAGCACATTGAGAGTAGCATAATCTAGGGGTGTATGGAGTGTATCTGTCTGTGTTAAGGATTTCTTAAAATGATTTAACACAAGTTACAGGGGAGTATCAGAATCTAGGCTCTGGGCTCCATGTCTGCATGTTATTGTTAAGGCCCTGTATTTATTTATTTATTTTTTTAATAAACTTTTCTGGGAATATGTTTATTACAAATTTTAAACAAGTGAAAATTAACTTCCCAGTTTCCCAGGTAAATATGTACAATGTAAAGTAAATGCTTGTGTGGGACAAATTTTTGGTGAAAATCAGTAAAACCGAGGAATTTTTCTGTAAAAATCTATCAATCTATCTGGTGGAGGGGGATCAATGTCATCTGCTTCTGTTACAGACCCTATATCTTTTGCAGTGTTCACCTTAATGGCATTCCTGATCATACTAAACTATTGTTTTTGGTCTCTCTCTTACCCCCCAGGTACCACGTGTGGACAAAAGGTCATGCACCCACAAACTTTGCGAAGTGGCGCACAGCCACCACGCCCTACCGAGTGCAGTGGGAGGCAGATTTCGAGCCCTATGTGGTGGTGAGGCGGAACTGCCCAGAGTACGACCGCAGGTTTGTGGGCTTTGGCTGGAACAAGGTGGCTCACATCATGGAGCTCGATGCACAGGTACCTTCCACTCACTCAGCCCTCCAAACTGAGATCCATTTGTTGAAGCCGTGATCCTCAAAGATATGCCCAGGCCAAGTGTGTGCCTGCAGGACCAGAGTGCTGTGCCTGCAACACTATCCAACATAATCTGGAACACTGCAACACTGATGTATTAGCAAGGGAACTAAAGTCATTACAGTCTACTGCACTGTGACGTCAGTCTCTCCTTTTATGCCATTTGATAAATCAGTATTTAGTTTTGATCATTTATTTTACATTTTGGTTGGGTGCCACACATTTTTATGAAAAAAAACACATGTGCTGGTGAACTTCTTACTTACTTATATTGGTTTAAGATCTTCTGTCTTCTAAAATGCTGACAGAGGGTTATTAACCTGACAGATCTCATCAGTAATGTCTTGTAGCTATTATAATGGAAAGATTGTGTTTAAGTAAAGCTGTTACGCACTAAAAACACACTTTTGTAAAATGGCTTTCTTATCGTACTGGGTTTTAATGTAACTTGCTGCTTGTAAATTGCTGCTTTTGTATTGTGTATACTGTTATTTAAATGGTCTGATTATACCAGTTGTATGTGTGACATGCTACACAAATGTATTGTGATTTTTTTTTTTTTCTGCTATGTACTGTACAGTGCTTAGCGATACTTTTGTATAAATAGCGCTATATAAAACCAATAAATAAATTCATTAATTTAATTCTACTGAGTCTAAAGAATACATTGTAGCTAATCCAGCACAGTGTATCATTGAGATGTTTTGTGTGGAGGGATCCTGATTTCTTTATATTTCTCCCTGTTGCAGGAGTACGAGTTTGTGGTCCTGCCCAACGCCTACATGATCCACATGCCTCACGCCCCCAGCTTTGACATCACCAAGTTCCGCTCTAACAAACAGTACCGCGTCTGCCTCAAGACCCTGAAGGAGGAGTTCCAGCAGAACATGTCCCGTCGCTATGGCTTTGCCGCCCTCAAGTACATGACAGCCGAAAACAACAGCTAGTGCCCTGCGGGATACCAGGCCTTCCCTCCCTGACGATGTTACAGTGGGGCCGGGGGAAAGGGCTCAGACTTCTTTCAGAGCTGCATGAAGGTACAAGAGAGACTCAGCTGGGTGTGAAGGGAAGACGTGGGGACATGCTGTGGACCAACAAACAGCCTACACACACCCCGACAACAAACTTCAGAGCTCCCCAGTGAAGAGGAACTGGAATCAAAGACCATGCGGGTGTTGAATAAAATAGATTTGAGGCAGAAGTATTCCCATGTAAGGTTTTAGAACTTGCTCTGTCTGATCTAAGCCACCCATGGCAAAAACAACCCAAAAATTTGGTGGCCAGTGTTTGGCTCAATCTCACTGTTGTATTTGCATTGGATTTCTTATCATGGAAGATAAAAAGTCTGACTTGAGTATTCGCCTCCAGAGAAGAACAGAAATAAAAAGTAAATAATTCACCAAAATCCCAGTCAGTAACTTTACAACTCTAAATCCTGAGTTGAAATCCCTAAACAGTCTGTCTGTAAAAGTAGTTTTGTCCTGCTTCATTGATTGCAGTTTGTGAAGGGAAGCTGCTTTTCCCAGTTGAGGAACGGGAAGTAGTCTTGCCTACTAGCTAGAGCTATCCTTTATACAAGTTTAAAGTTTACAGAAAGCATGGTAAAGAACAGAGAAGTATGGTAGGGCATAATAAAAGCGCATATTAATCAGCAAATTTCCTGTGAAAATGTAAATGTGGTAAACATTTGGAAGGGTAAGGCACCACTGTATTCTAATGGATTTGAAAGCCCAGGTCAGTCACTGAAACTGCTGTTTGATTGGGATGATCAGACCCGGTCCCCCACCATCCACCCTTGTGTTGTGCTGGCCATTCGGTGACCATGTTCAAATTGTAATTCAGCTCTGCAGTAGACAACTGGACCTTCTAGTTTCTGAACGAGCAGAGTGTCTCTAAACAGGGAAAGATGCAGATTACAAATGTATCCAACCCACTTATGAAAAAGGTACAGCGTCCCAACATTGGGAGGAGCGAGTCACGGTTCAATGATGTCCCCTAAAACACAGTGTTACCTAATCCAAGACAATGGGCAGTGCCTGGCAGTGTTGCTGCCGATTTCATAAGCTATTCAAGACTGGAACGGAATATTTTATGTTGCTCTTTTTTTTTTTCTTTTTTTTTTTGCTGTCACAGGAGGCTTATTCTGCTCCTATCTCATAAATGGACTTAATGACAAAGCTTTAACTCGTGAGTTATTTGAAGGGCTGGTTTCACAGACTTTGGTTAGAAGTAATTGTGGACTAGTTTACCTAAGTTAACATTAGGTAGTTCAAGATTAGTGCTAATCAGGGTCTGTGAAACCAGCTGTAGAGTCTGGAAGTTTCATGCATATGAAACATACATTCTGTAAATAATTGATGATTTAAAGAACATGGGTTAAGGGCCCTGTAAGTGGAAAGTAAAAAGTGCACAACCCACGGTTGGAAAGTGGGATTTTGGCTGCCAATGTTACCAAGGGACACCAAACTTTATAGAAGTTTACTCCTGAGCCGGATCCGTCCTCTTCCCAGTTTTAAATATGATTGGCTCTTATATTGTCAATCAACTGCCAGAGGTGTGGCCTGCTGGCTGACATAGCTCGGTTCCGATTGACACAGCCAAACTTGCACATTTTAGTTCTGAATTAGGCTTCATTTTGACAAGAGGCCTCTGTGTGTTAATGAGTAAACAAGGGTCAGAATGTGTCAATGTTCAGGACAGTGTTACTAGACATGCTGCTACCTAAATAAAAAACAAAAAGTGAAAGAAAAAGTGAATTTCTTATTGTCTTCACCTACATACATATAAACCACTATACATCACTAAAAATATGGATATCCACAAGAAACACTTGTACTGCACACATTTTGCAAGAGCAAACATGCCTACTGAGACATTGTAAAATCAGATACAAATCATGCAATAATTGGACATACACAGAGATGAGAAACGATTTGTAAAGTCATGTTTTATATTTATGAAAAATGCTTTAGTGCCAAGGAAGTAGCATAACAATCTGCAGCAAGTAAGTACAATAAAGGTTGTAATTTTGTAAATATAGCACAACCAGATGCTTGTATTAAAAAATAAATAAAGGATTTAGAACAAATCCTTTATGACAACAGACACACCAAATATTCATTAAACAGATGTACAGGTAGGCTAGCTTGCAAACACAAAACTATATATTCAGAATTATATACATCACTCTATATGTCAGGTGTTGACATTGGATCTTTCCTGTGATTAAATAAAACAAGTCTTTTAATAACTTGTTAAACAGTTGTATTTTGATTATACACAGCATGGTATTCTAATTGATTGTTTTTATTTTAGCTGTGATTAGACCGGTCTATCGTCATTCAATCAGCCTTTTGAAATGCTGGCTTCTGCTGCCTGGCAGGTGTGCTGTTCTCTATGATCTTAAACCTTATTTTGTTGTTAACTGATGAAAATATATTTAAGTTTATAATAAGGAATCAAAGTTATTTATACACACATCCAGGGTACGAAGTAGTCCAAACAAGAATAAATATATAGAATACCCACACACTAAATAAGCTCCGAAGTGTGCAGATATTCTATATCTTTATCAAAGTTTATAATAACCCAAAATTGAAAATTTCCAAAATTCTCAAAATTTCGGACCCATCCAAAATTCCTGGAGAGTTTCCACCCCTTTGCCACCCCAGTCCTGATGAAATAATTACATTTTTAAATATGTGTATCATAGTGAGACCATTTACATGAAATCATACCAGATTCTCGTAGACTGCAAGCTCTAAAACTTTTATTAACCATTAATTAAAACAAATTTTGCGATGACCATTTAGTCAGAGACAAAACTATTGGCACCCTACACCTTAATATAAGATAATTCAGGAAAACATGTTAAATACAAGCATTTAGTGAACATTAGCCACTAATTACTAGATCAAAGTACACAATTTCTAGTAGTTTAATAAACAATATTTATAAAAAACCAAAAGCACTTAAGCAATTTGAAATACTTGTTCATGACAAAAGTATTGGCACCTTTACATTAAAAGTCTAAAAATGTAATATAACTATTTTAAATATATATTCACTGATTGAAAACCATGACACAGTAATTAAGTTGCATTATAAGGTCAATAGCCAGAAGAGAATTTTATCTGTTGAAGAGCATTTTGGCAACACAGCGGATGATGTTCAAGACAAAGGAGTTGGATTCACGTTTATGAAAAGCACTCATAGCAAACTACAGAACAGTATCAAAGAATATGGAATACCAAAATCCACAATCAGAGCAAATACAGAACAAATTCAACTGAAACGCTTGAAAGAAGTGGACTTCCAAAGAAAATTATGGGTACAATAGCAGCTAAAAAATATCCAAGCTTAACAGCCAAGATTTAGAAGCATCAGGCATAATAGTGTAGAAACAAACTGTACAAAAGCACCTGAACACAGAAGAGATGCATGTAGACCGTGCTGCAATTTAAAGAAAATTCATTTAAAAAACACTGTCTAAAATTTGCCAAGAAATATGAACAGGAATCTGAAGCATTCTTCAACCAGATTGCCTACTACTCAGATGTTTGCCCTTTTTACTGTAAATGTTGTCTTACCATGTGCTGTTCAGTATACATAACTGTTTATGGCGTCTCAATTTAGGCATAAGTATTGATAAAAACAAAAAGAGACAGCACATATAATGTAAAAGGTAGGCAACCACTATACTGGTAGGCCCTTATAATGCTCCTCTCTGCATTTATAATACTGGCAAGCTCCCTAGGGTCTTTCATAATCTTCACCTGCAGTTGAACACTCAATAATGATGTGTTTAAGAAGCCTGGATTGCTAAAGCAAAGCTTCATTATCCCCTGCTGGCTTGTACAAAGTAGACTAAAGTCAAGTATCTATGAGCTGTGCTCACAGTCACTTTCTCATAGAAAGCAGTTACTGAAAGTCAATAACCAGAAGAGATAATTATTTCCAACATCTGTTGAAGAAGAGCATTTTGGCAACACAGCAGATGATGTTCAAGACAAAGAAGTTGGATTCACGTTTATGAAAAGCACTCATAGCAAACTACAGAACAGTATCAATGCATATGGAATACCAAAATCCACAATCAGAGCAAATACAGAACAAATTCAACTGAAACGCTTGAAAGAAGTGGACTTCCAAAGAAAATTAACCTGATTTCAGGAAGGCTAAATTCACAAGGGTTGTGTTTTTGTTATTTTTATATATTTTGGGTTTTTTTAATGGATATTCATTATATTTGACACTCCTAGGGAACACCAACATGGATTAATGTTGCCTCTGAATATTATTAAATCTGTAAATGTAAGTACATGTCTGAAATATGCAATAAACTGAACACACTGAAGTCCAAATTGTCGAAAAACCTGTTTGACAAAATACTTTTAAGAATATTTAGCACTCATTATGACAAACACAGCAACACAATGTCATGCAAACACAAATAATATTGCAGTGAATGATTTGAAATACTTATGGCACTGAATGAACACACAGTCACAGTAAAATATAACAGCTGATACCATTTTCTGTCACAGAACCACAGGCTGTAAACCAACCAGAAGCATGGATTTGCATCATACAGTATCTCAAATCAGGTGAAAAGCACACAACAGATCTGATTGTGTAGTTAATATTATAAGTAAGGTATAAACCATGACAGGCTGTGTGATTCCCATAAATATACGCAAGCCTGGTGATGATTAGATCCGAAGCGAAGCCAAGTATCTTCAACCACCCAGGCGTGCGTGTATTTCATGGGAATTATTGTGAATACATCCGCAGTGTCCCAAAAGGACAGAACCTTTAATGTGTATTCAAGAATTATTTTTAAGTTTCACTTGTTTAAAATAACCTGCACATTTCCATTTATTGTAAAGTTTTGCATTGAAAGCGGGATCTGAAAAGTTGAGGGTAGAGTACAAGCTGGTAAAGTGGGTGGTCTGGGCGGAGTTTCAAATAAAATTTAGGACGAAAGTACAGGGGAACTGAAATGTAAGCCAGTGAAAATCTCTGTACCATTTTGTCTGAAATGAACACATTTGTTTGCCTTCTTTTCACAGTGTTGAAGAAGCTGACTCAGGTTGGTGTGGACTGCATAGTTCCAATCCACAACACTGTTTTTGACAATGTTATAAGTAGATTCTCTAGGAGTTTTAAGCTCCAGGTTGTGCAAGGAATGTGAGGATGCTGGCACATGGGGATCAAGTGACTCGGTTGTACAATTTGAAGTAGGTGTATGAGCAGCGTTTTCTGTCTGTAAACTTGAACTTCAGTCTTTTTAAAGTATTTATCTAATGTCCCTGATATTGCTTTCTTCATTGCGTATCTCAAGCTGTCCAACAGTACCTGACTAAGATGTTAAGAGGTCAATAACTACTGTATTTTTCCTACTTCAGATCTTTCTCTTCATGCCCTTTCTTTCATCTCATTTGTCACCTAAAAATAAAAGCAATCGATTAACAAAAAATAGTCTAAATCTCATTTCACTTTATAAATTACGGAGTTAGTAGTACTCACTATACATACGGCCGCCAAATTAATATATTTAGCAAGTGGAAAAACACCATGTTTTTATAACACATATTCTGTGCTTTTTTTTTTTTTTTGTACAGTACAAACTTAGCATTGTATTCATTGTATGTTTGTGAATTATCTATTTTTACAATACTGACTGGGAAGGGGGCTGCAGTAGTGATTTTACATTTAAGCATTTCAAATACTAAAATCCTCTCAAGTTTTATACTTACCCCTCAAATTCTAGGATGGTGGGACAGGAGATGATTGGGGACTGAGAGGGGGTCGGATCCCCATTGCTGTCCAAAATTTCCCTGGTCATTGTTCTTCAGTGGATCTGCTGTGGCAGAATCCTTTTCAATAACCAGCTGCTTTACTGTGGATTTAGGGCTGAGGATAACATTAAACGTATTATAGTCATTCTAATAATAAATGTAATAGACTGTACTATATCTATGATTATCCCTGGCAATCCTACGTGCGTTCTCAGGAGTATTTGAATCTAGGTCATGGTGTCCTACTTATTCAGAAGACTGTGATTGATTTGTCTATTGAAGGCGATTTCTTTAGAACCATCCGCTGTAGATGTAGATCATGGTACAATGCATCCATTTGTATGTTGTGCATATTTTTTATACATTATTTGAGAACCCTACATGATACAGACTTTCGACTGGGCAAATTCTTTAGGTTCTCAGAATTTAGCTTATGGTGACCTACTGTGCTTATGACGATTTTTTTTTTTTTTGGTTTACCCAAAAATTCAATTTTACTACTACCTTTACACTTTACACTCAAAATAATAATAATAATAATAATAATAATAATAATAAAGTTTAGCCAAATAACAGATTTCATGGCTTCAAAACACAGACCATGCCAGTTGTTATTTACAGGGGTTAGAGAGTCTTGAAACGAAAACAAAAAGCATATTATGGTTGCAGCTCCTGTGGTGGTGCTGGGATAGCAGCACGGCTTGAATTCCCAATCAGCAAGCAGGATTTGTTTGATCCCTTTTATTGTGTTTTAAAACAATAAATGCCTTTATCAATAGTTTCAGTTCTAGGCGTGTCTGCAAAGTGTTGTATTCATGTTTTGCATTCTTTTGGCATAACAGCTTCTGCTTGTATATTTAATCAAGCTTGGCTGACAATGCAGGCAGAGCTGTAATGTATGGGGAGCAGTGTTCTGGTGGATGACGTGTTATGGAAATCTATTCAATTGTGAATACTATTTCATAATGGATAAAAACACATTCAGCACGATGAGTTGTTACTTAAAACATTTCTGATTCATTCGTTAAAAGTGCCATTGCAAATCACCTCAATGCCACTGACTGGCAACCACCTCTTTGTAATTACACAATGCTAAAAGGTGCAATTGAATGGTTTATTTGTTGAATCCAGTTTTCTGACAAATTCAGTTTCAGCTGAAATTGCACGATTCAATTTAAATATTAAAGGATGACGTCATAGAAATGTTGTAATACCCTTTTATTTTAAGGTCTACGATCTTGTGCATGTCAAAATTCAGCTTGGGGACAGACTAACACTGCCCTCTAGTGGTTGGTAAAAATAAGTGACAACACTACCTGCAGAATACAGTCTCATGCACTCCTGTCTCACTTCCTCCAAACTGCATGGGCCCCCGCATTGTGATGGGTCTGCCTTATGTCTTGTAGTTTTACATATATCTAGAGAACTGATTATCTAATAACGATGACACTTAGATGGAATGAGTGTGACTGGTTTATTGTCTGCCCCGTAACCCAAAGGATAATGAAAATAGTGATTCAAATATACTGAGCATAAAGTGTAATATAATAAAGTTGATTTTAATGCTGACATATAAAGCTCTTCATGGGCTAGCTCTGACTTATCTGTCAGATCTTTTATCTTTTTACACTCCCACTCGCAACCTCCGCTCTGCTGATCTCAGACTGCTGTGTGTCCCACTTGTTGCTCTATGGGCGACAGGGCCTTCTGTTGCTATGCCCTCAAATTATGGGACTCTATTCCACAAGAGATCAGGGACTCTGCTTCTTTGAGTGTTAGTTTAAAGTTAGTTTAAAGACTTACTTTTTTAGAAATGATTTTTATGTTTCTTTTATTTCCTTGTTCTTTTTTATGTATAATCTGTTTATTTATTGCTGTACTATTAATTGTGAAGCGCTCTGAGATGACTGCTTTAAAGGGCGCTATACAAAATAAAGTTTATTATTATAATTATAAAGTTGTGCTGACTTAAAACAACAAGGCATATGCAACCCACTGTACTACTTCTGCTGAAGCTTTTGTCTCCCATCTCACTTCTTTATGTAACTTTGCTGACCTTTCAGCCTCAGTAACCTGCTGAGCCATCTCTCCTGCTGTTGCATGTAGCTCGCTGTTGGTTAGCAAACAGTCTAAAAAAAATAAAGGTGTAATAGACAATGCTCAGCAGGGTATGGCATCCTTACGGTTGACAAACAGAAGTTATTAATTATGCCCCACTCTTACTTATACACACAACCTGGACATAAAGACAGGTATGCATGACTATCTAATTTAATATTATCACAGTTCAAAACTGTACATAGCATTACCAGAAGAAAGTGTAATACATGAAATACAGTATATTGATGTACAGCTTGGTCAAAGACATTGTCAGAATCTGTGGCAAGTTAATAATTACAATACTGTAAAAACAAAGAAAAATGCATCTAGTAAATGAATAAAGAACACATCTGTTAACTAAAATATGCACAAATTAATAATGTAGCTGAACACACTTACTAACTTTACTGTTCCCCAATTCAAAATATATTTTACATGTACATGTAACTTCGGTTCAATCTTACATATCGAAATTGTATGTTTTGTTATTGCATTCATCACACTAAATAAATCTAAAATGATAACGTGGTTGCCTAAACCAGTGGTTCTCAAACTTTTCTTATTGTGAAAATCCTAAAGTTGCAACACATTGTTTACAGGGTACTTGTTTAAGACAATCATTTCATTCAAGTAGGTAGAGAGATTTCTAACAGTTAAACAAGGTTCACTTTAATGGGTATCATTTATTTTGCAAAGTGCAAATGCAACAACGCTGCTACCCAACAAAGAGGGGATATACATTTTTACAGAGCACAGGAACAGCAATAATAAAAGCAAAATACCGCGGTCTAAAAATCGAAAGAGAGAAAGCGCAGCATCACAATATATTCTGTTTCACTTCCTAAATTCCGGTCGATATGATAAAACAATCAAGCCGCTGACGTTCGTTATGCAACACCGGCATACAATCAACCCAAAATACTTGCTCGGGATGCTCCATTTACTGATCCGTTTCACACTCTCTTACTCATCGCTCCAAGCTCCAAACGCTTTTAAATCCATTGATGGAAAGCCTTATCTTGAACCACGAATGTCTGCTCTTACAGATCATGTGACACTGTCCTCGTCAGCTAGAGCTCCTCCACCTTTGACTGCTCTAGCAGGACTTTTGCCAACTCCTGATCAACTACCAGCCACAACAGGGAACACCTGATTATTATTATTATTATTATTATTATTATTATTATTATTATTATTATTATTATTATTTACTTCTTAGCAGACGCCCTTATCCAGGGCGACTTACAATTATTACAAGATATCACATTATTTTTACATACAATTACATTATTTTTACATACAATTACCCATTTGTAATTTTAAATGTGATGAATATATTGGTGTGTATTTCCACTCTTGTTTATTTTTGCATAAATACGTTTTTTGTTCACCAATTTTGGTGGGAGTCCCCATTGCCACTTTGTTTTTCTTTGTTCACACTAAATTATTGAAGAGGGTATTAACTTTGAGAATACTACAACTACCGAATGACGACTACAAATAGTTTTGAAAGAGAATGGTTTGTAAATATCAAACCTGGAGAATGGTAAAAACAATCTGTACTTTTAAGTTTTCAGGAACGAAGGGCAAGCTCACTCTGCAATATTTCCAGGCAGACTGAAGTGTGTTTTAATCCAAACCTAGCCTGTGCATCAGTTGAGCACCCTGCAATTACAAGTGTATGACAGAAGGGGGCAATAGAGACACAGTCATTACAAAAAAATATAGCGCACTTGTAGAAAATAATGGGTCCAGGTAACAGTGAGCATGCTTTTAATAGCTTCAGATGCCAACATACCAAACATGTACATTACATTTATGGCATTCACACTGTAACTGCAGGTTACTGTACATTACACATTGAGACCATGTAGTGAATGGAAGTGCATGACAGGTGAGCTTTAATGATGTGTTTTCTTAGCTATAACCACTTTAATATTCAACGCAGAGGACCACGCTTATTTTGGACTGGATCGCTTAGGCTGCTTGACATTTTTGTAAAGTAAGTTTCAAGATTCTAAAGTCCCAATAGCTTTAGAGGTCATCCACATGATTAGTGCTCTACATAGACTCTGATTGGCTAAGGTGTTTAGTCACACCCGGCCTTATTGAGACACCCAGTGGAGGCTCCAAGCACAGGTGTTTAAGCTCCATGTACAGGTGTTATTGTACCTGTCATTTATATACTTTTGAATGTGGGAACAATGTGTCATTGTATTTTTCTTAGACGGGGATGGATGGATGGAAAATGTAAAAGTATTGGTCACAAGCTTAATGCCAGTAGTTAAATCTTTACAAGTGTTAGCTGCAGCACTAAGAAAGCAATAGGTGGGCAAACATATACAATATCAGTATCATTTCCATCCCTTATTGACGGCTTTCAGATTTCGCACTCTGCTCCGGCCATCGTCTTCCCTCCTCACTTACCTGCACTCGTGATCACAGAGTGCACCTTGTAGTTGTCTTCTGGGACATGTTCCATTATGTTGTACTTAAGATGTGTAACACAGCTGCCCTGATGAATCATTAATTTATTCATTTCACAACCAACTACTGTAACTGCTGATTCATCTAGGCCTTATATAAAGTGGGTGATGATGAGGATAGTAATAATAATAATAAGCAGGTTTTATTGTACCTGTCATTTTCTGTACTTCTGAATGTGGGAACAATAATATGTGTGTTCTTAGACAGGGATGCATGGAAAATTGAAAATTACTGGTTACATGGATAATGCCAGTAGACAAATCTTTGTTATCTGCTGTACTAAGAAAGCAGTAGGTGGGCAGAACATGTACAGATCGTATTTGGGTGCATTCCTTGATGTTTATATACATTTAAACTATCTCTCTCTCTCTCTCTCTATATATATATATATACAGTGCCTATAGAAAGTCTACACCCCCTTGAACTTGTTTCACATTTTGTTGTGTCAGTGCCTCAGAGTTTCATGCATTTAAATGAGGATTTTTTTCCACTTATCTACACACCATACTCCACACTGTTAAGGGGGAAAAAAGTTTTTATTGAGAAAAAATTATATATTAAAAATACAAAACTGAAAGATCAAATTGGATAAGTCTCCACACCCCTGAGTTAATACTTGGTGGAAGCACCTTTGGCAGCAATTACAGCTGTGAGTCTGCTGGGATAGGTCTCTACCAACTTTGCACACCTAGATTTGGCAATATTTGACCATTCTTTATAAAACTGTTCAAGCTCTGTCAAGTTCCTTGGGGAGCGTTGATGGACAGCAATCTTCAAGTCATGCCACAAATTGGATTCAGGTCGGGGCTCTGACTGGGCCACTCAAGGACATTTACCTTTTTGTTCCTTAGCCACTCCACTGTAGCTTTGGCTGTGTGCTTTGGGTCATTTTCATGAACTGCTGAATTTATCCTGAAATCATGTGAATCACTACAATTTAACACAGGTGGAGGCCACTTAACTTGGTGTGTGATTTTGAAGGCGATTGGTTACACCTGAGCTAATTTAGGATTGCTACTAAAGGGGGGTGGACACTTATACAACCAAGCTATTTCAGTTTTTATTTTTAATTAATTTTCTACAAATTTCTAGAATATTTTTCACTTGGAAGTTGTGGGGTAAGATGTGTAGATAAATGAAAAAAAAACTATTTTAATGCATTTTAATTCCAGGCTATAAGGCAACAAAAGGTGAACATTTTGAAAGGGGGTGTAGACTTTCTATAGGCACTGTATGTCCATAGCCTATTGATGTGTAACAAGTTTAGAATTAATTTACTAAACAGTTGGCCAGTCTACCAGTTACAGTGCAGCAGTGTGGAGTAGTGGTTAGGGCTCTGGCCTCTTGACCGGAGGGTCGTGGGTTCAATTCCAGAGGGGGACACTGCTGTTGTACCCTTGAGCAAGGTACCCCACTGTATAAATGGGTAATTGTATGTAAAAATAATGTGATATCTTGTAACAATTGTAAGTTGCTCTGGATAAGGGCATTTGCTAAGAAATAAATAATAATAATACAATCTAAAGAGAGGTCTAATTTATACACCTCTCCCCAATCAAAAAATGAACATAGATTACAATATTATATTAAAGTACAATAGAAACTATTTACAATATTCTGTGTCGGTATTTTTCTATCCAATTCCAGCATGCCTCGTCTCACTGTGTTCATCTGCCTTGGGACAGATCCTGCAGTGCTGAAGACAGTAGGTTTTGAATCCATCACAAACTGCACACAGACATTTCTTCGTTGTTTTTTGCACAAAATGGTTGTGTAGCGATCTCGATTAACGCAGACAGGCGCAGCACACAGGGCGAGGCAATCCACACACAGGCAGAGGGGCGGGCGCGAACCTGGGACCTCTCGCACTAAAGCATAGCGCCGATACCGCTGTACAAAAGAGCTGGCTCCCTTGCAAGGAGCGTATATCGGGCTTATGTCTTTGTGTGTAATTACGTCACCTTACCAGCCCTACTGCTGCCTTCCCCATGCACACTACACTTGCTTGGTGCGAGCATCTGATTTTTGTATCCGAATACATGTCAAAAAATATTCGTTTGAATATTTGGATATTTGTCCCAGCACCAATCACATTGTATATTTGTACTTATTCTTAAACATGTATAATGCCATGTCACCACCCCCACACATTCTACAGGCTCTAAGCAATACAATAATGAAATAACATTTTTCTGCTAGGTTCTTAATGATTTGGACTATGACAGTGATGTCTTAGAAAATACCTTGGCTGAAACTCTCCAACCACTTCCTGAGGTTTTTGCAGACACGGTGCCAAGATGTTACTGGACTCTTCAAAATGCTACAGGTATTCCTCGACCTTGGTTGCTCTTAACTAGCACAGCATAAAATGCAAAACCATACTGAGTTAAGCCTTTGTATGTTGCATCAAGGAAAATCATTGTTGGTCCATACTTATTGCACTGTTCAATTTGCCACTGATAACTAAATACTATTATCAAGGCTTGCTCTGCACTGCGTGAGAGAGAGGCTGATAGTAAACAACATTTTGCTGCAAATCGGATTTAATCAGTTTGTCAACACTGATGCAGTTAATTCCATCCATTCTTGTGTGTGTATAAAAGCTCTTCTTTATTATTTTAATTTTAGTGTCACATAGTATCCTCTGTCTTTCATATCACTTTTTTGTTTTACTTTATGACCTTTCCTGGCATTTCAGCATGATCTCTCCATTTGATAACCCCTGGGATATGCACATACGAATATAACCAATTAGTTCTTCATCAATACGATTCACGGCATTCTCCTTATGGTTTTCAGGATCATGGCCATGCATTAAGTGCGTGATGCATCTATGTGCAGATTCGCTGCTTACAAATGTAAAGGAAACATATGCGCAGCACCCATTAGCCCAAGATCTTGATGGAACTCCACAGGATTTGTCTTTTGGTTTATTGGACCTTTCACATCACCTGAAACCTGTCTTCTCTTTTTTTGAAGGCTACATATTTACCATTTCCTTTCTCTGCAAGATAGGCCAAATCATTTTTCATAAAATCTTCTCTGACCTCTTCTTTTACAACAGTTCTCTGAACACATGCGTCAGACTCCTTGCGCAAAGATTGTTCAAGTGATGAGATCCAGAAACGGTCCATTTTTTCACTAGATGGAAAAAATGGATAATACTTTAAGCAACCTAAGAGTAACAGGAATTTAAATTTATCCGCATAATTCTCATACTGCCCAATAACATTACTTTAAGAGAAAACCAGAATTACAAATGCTGCTTCGAACAAAAGCGTTAAATATATGCTGAGATTGGTGAAGGCATCTATAAAATGGCACTACTGCTGTTGTCTAAAAAAACAATTATCTGTAGGCATAAAGAAACAATTTGGATCGGAAAGCAGCAGTTACTCCATATTTTGCTATCAAATAGATTTTCATCATAAACAAACCACACAGGTAGAGAGGTGTTCCTTATTGACATGACTGGCAATTAAACAATAATAAGAACAACAACTTTACACTTACATAGCACCTGCAACCTTTAAAGGTACCTGCTGCATGGAGTGTAAAACATTGCCCCCCCCCCCCCCCCCCAAAAAAAAAAAAACGAAACAAGAAAAGAAATTGTCAGGTGTGTAACCAGCCTTGCCAGGCAGGTGATGTGCAGTGGTAATGCAGATTTGTGTAGAATAACCCACCTTGTAAATGTCGTGTTGGTCAGGAATTATAAATCAACTGCTGGTCAGACCTAGAAAATGAATAAATAAAAAATTGCATCATAAGTAATACAATAATCACACGCTGCATGAAAACTTTTCAGTTTAAAATTGAAGACGGGGGAGAAGCTTTTGTGACGTTGCAAAGGCGGGTTTACTTTTTAACGTCACTGAAAAGGTGGGGCTTCGCTCAGGGTGTTTTTCCTATCAGCCTCTCACGCAGACATGCCTTACAGGCGCCTTTTACGGCAAATTTCTCCCTTGCGCCACTCCCCTGCTCAGACACAGCGGTTACAGTTTAACAAATCCTGCACTTTGCAGATAAATTCTTCCAAATGCAGGCAGCTGCACTATAATACCAGTTATATTGCGCTCCCTCTCTTATGAAATCGACACTAAAACACTGCAACCTGAAAATGGGTTAGAGGGGAGATTTATGGATTATTCACTTACACCACGTTGAAAGGATGGGGAGCTAGGTTTTTAATATTAATGCAGAAGATTAAAGAAGAATAAACAGGATAAACGACTGGAATTGTTTCTTTTTTCTTTTTTCTTTACTTTTTTGAGAAATGATTGTAGAGTTAGTGTGCAGCGCTGTGGCAGTTGTCCTCAATTTGAATACACTGGGTGCTGATTTCTGCTACGATGACAGGTAGGAGCCCTATGATATTCAACCTGTCAGCAATTTCCTAATCCCCTTTGATTACGAGGAGGTACTGTTGTGGTCAAAAGAAAATAGGTTACAGTAGCCGGGTTTTGAGTCAGACTTCAGCCCTAGGCTGTTTTGTGTTTGCATAGATGTAGTTCAGTCACCACATAATTGATAACAGAGATTTGCAGTGCGTTGGACTACAAATACACCACACGTTTGGCGTTCTAGCGTGTAACATTGTCAAGGTTTCAAACAATGGACTACTCGAGTCGAGAGTGAATAGGGTTATCACAATGAAAAAAGAGTCCCATTATCGTACCATTTGTTGTGCTACTAGTTACAAAGATTGTAAAACGACTGCCGGAGACTTGCAGTGTTGTTGAATTATATTATAAACAAGGCTGCGATTGGTCTTGAGGTTTTCAGGTTAGTTTTTGCAAAGAAACTCACAAACCAAGCTTCACAGTAATCAATTATTTGTGTATTTGCAGGAAAACAGGTAACTGCCAACGATTTCTAAAAATGACAGTTAAGACTGGTGTCTTTTTGGGGGGGAATCCAGGCACATTGTGAAGTGATAATGAAACCTCTACTTTTCCGTTTGAATCCTTCACATCAGTGACTTTTATTTCAGGTGACTTAATCCGATAACAATTAAAGAGGGTGCATAGTTCAAAATATATTGGAGGACGACAGCACGCCTGGCTAAACGTATTAGCAAACAGTGGTGAGTTTCGTGCTCCATTGAAAGTAAACTACCGGTGTCCAAAAAGTAAAGATACATTCTGTTTGACAGTTTTTTCATCGGGCTCTCTCCAGCCAGGACGTTAATGCTTCCCTGGAGTCAGGCTTGCAGTAACCGTGCTCTAGAATTAGGTGTTGTACCGGCTTCATGTAAATCGCATGACCCCAAAACTTTATTTAGGCAACATCACAGAACACAATGATGTTTTTTGCATTGTGTTACATGGGTTACACTGTAACACTTGAAATGTGTTACATTGTAACACTTGAAATGTATTTGCTTACGATTGTAAGTCGCCCTGGATAAGGGCGTCTGCTAAGAAATTAATAATAATAATAATAATAATAATAATAATAATAATAATAATAATAATAATAATAATAATGGGTTACAGCAATACACCACACAGACTTAAAATGAACACCATTAGGCTTTATTCTCCATGGGTGAAAAGGAAGGAACCATTACATTTGTAACAAATACAATTTACACAATCCACCTGCAATTAGGAACATTATGTTAATGTTATTCCAATATAGCAAAACAAATGCAATCAAACTTTAAGTGTTGCATGCTTATAAATTGTAATCCGGTCTTTGTTAAAGTACATAGTTAACAGTATACTTCAGATGTGAACTAGTCTTTCCTGTAGTTCAAATATGTGCTGATGTAAATGTTGCCTAAATTCTATCACCTCTGGTATTATACTAGATGAAGATTTTGTTTTGTTGTGTTTGGGATTATCTTATAATTTATTAGACTGTGCTGTTCATGAATCCTCACTCCCTGACAGTTTACATACTGTGTGTAGTATTGATCTGACTGTCTCATCAGAGTTTGAAACATGGCTCATGCCAATATGACAGATGTACAGTATGTGGGCAACAATCTATCATAGAAGCCAGGCAATTTAAAATAACAAACAAACAAACAAGCTGGCATCTTAGATATTTAAAACCAGTGGTAAAAGATAACTTTAACTTTTCGTCCTTATCTATTCTCTACTATAGATGTAACTTGACATTGTATTTTCAGATTTTTAATTGTTTAGACCACAACTGAATTTCCCCCTGACAGCAATTACAATTGATAGTGGGAGTTTTATTAAAATCAGATTACATATGCAAGGATTACTCACTATTAACCTCAACATGTTTAAACTTTAATTCCTCAGTAACAAAATAAATTATCCAGGCATATATGATTGACATCATCGTAATTACCTTAACTCTGTTTGGGTGGCATGCTGAAGAACAGGTTTTAAATAATCAAATAATAATTTTTACCTGTTTACTATTAAACATGTTTCTGGATTCATGCGGTGAATGCTTTCTGTACAGAATACAGGCTCCTGTGTATTACTCTAAATCCACATTTGTCACAGATGAAAGGTGTAACATTTTCCTTGTTAGATTATCCATTACTTATATGAATGCATGTCAGTTTCCCTGTATGTAATTGAACACTTTGCACAGTTTGTTCAAGTACTGTGCTTTGATGTTCCAGCCCTTATTAAGTCTAAAAAGGTAATACTTCTGACAGGGTGCATCTGCAGCAAGAGAAGTTTCAGGGTGGCAAGGGACTGTAGGTCACATTCACATGCACATATATCTTGGTTAATGAGTACTGAGCTTTGAGCACTACCACAGGTTTGAGAAATCGGCTGTCACTTCCTAGAAAAGATGTTGCAGCAGAACAGTAAAACCTAGCACAATGATAAAGCTCAGTTGCTGGAATGTTGTTGTTGTTGGTGTGTGTGTGTGTGTGTGTGTGTGTGTGTGTGTGTGTGTGTGTGTGTGATTTCACCTTGGTTTTAAACTACTGTTAAACAACATTACCAGTAGAGGCTTTCCGACCCCCGAATTTCAATTACAACTAGATCGTTCTCTGTTACATGACTGCTGAGGGCTGCTTCTTTTAAAGGGGCACCTATTGTTTTTACTGCAGTTTTTTAAGGGTAGTCAACATAGAACAGAATCTGACAAAACAGGTGACCATAAAGTGTCACTCAGCCAGAGCATAGCATTTAAATTTGTAAACCTGCTTTGAGGTAAAGCAGACATAACTCAGACTGACTGGAAACCGTCTGTGAACCTTCCTCCAGATAAACTAGGTGATCTTGTGATATGTGTGCTTTAAACCTTTTAGATTATTTTCATTTTTATTCAAGGAGGTGATATGTTTTACCTACACAGTAAAATGGATCATATTGAAAATAAACTTCTTCAAAGTGGATTTCAAATGTAATGTACTGTTGTCAGCACCATTTCAATATAACACTTTACACTGTATAGATCTTCATGGATACTAGTTCCACAGGATTGAACCATGTTATTTGTAAATAAATCATAACAAAGGAAGGTCATTTTTAATCAGTTCTCTTAACAGCAGTTGAGTTATTTTTAAAGATTCCTTGGATCACGTGTTCAACTTTGTTCAAGTCCATGTAGTTTTTGTTGGTTGTTGTTTGTGGTTGCTGTTCATACTCCCCTTGTTAAAAAGTTAGTAATAGTTTCCATGATGTGGTACGGAAAAGAAAAGCCAGAGCACTTGTTATGTTTTTTTAAAACATTTTTTAATCGCTCTTCCTGCAGTGATTTAGAGGACAGATCTCAAACCCCAGTGCACTAGAGCGACAATTTTGAAAATAGATTTGAAACAGACTTTAAAGTTATAAGTGTAACAAGTTGTCAGGATGTTAACAATGAAAAGAAAAATGACAGGTACATAAATAAAACAGTTGTAGTAATCTGAAAGGAGTATAGTGTTGGCATCTATCTTTATTGCCCCAGTGCTTTATGATTAATCTTCCCAGGCTTATTCACTTCCCTTTATCTCACAAGTGCATAACACTGAACAATATGTATGATTTAGTAAATCCTAGTAAAGCATTGTATTTAGTAACTCAGACCTGGACCACCTGACTAAAAAACGTAAAAATGCCATATTCTTTGTAATCATCCTAATGCAAAATGTTTATCTTTTAAAAAGTAATATTCTGCAAAGAAATAATTATATATATATATATATATATATATATATATATATATATATATATATATATATATATATATACTCATATACTCAAACTGTATATTAATGGAAAATTAATTTTGAGCCGTAGCCATATGTTTCAATCATTGAATTACGGGTAATTGTGGAACCATTTATTGTATTTATATTACAAAAACTATTATTTGTTACCGACAATACTCTTGCTATCTGTATATTTTCAGTCGCTTGTGTGCTCTATATTGTTTTGAAAAGGACCTTGTAATTGTCAGAATTGTAACCTAATTAGAATGCTGTATGGGCAGCCAGCGTGGCATTAATTAAATGTTACTGATCTTTAACATGTTTTAAATAGTTCTTCATGGATAGGTGGCCATTCTTCAACTGTAATTGCTATCTTTAATTCCTGTACTCCGAAACTGATGTTTATCGTCAGCTTGTTCCACGTTGACACATTTTTGTCCAGAAGTGGGAAACAGCGCCTCCACAGAGACTCAGGCCAGGGAAGTTCTGCGGGTACACAGTTTTTGAAGAGGATTTTTTTGTTGGTGTTTTTTTTTTTTGAAGAGAGGATGGACCAGGGCATGGATATCTGCCTTGTTTGCCTGGAAGGGGAGGAGTGGTGTTTTGCCATCGGAGAGGTCGGGCATGTGTCACCCGACTGCCACCCCCCACACCAGGAAGTGGAAGTGGCTGCCTGAACAGGGCTAAGTGAGGCACCGGGCCCAAAGAGGAAGAAGGGGAGGAGTGGCTGGCCCAGGAAGAAGGGGAAGAAGCCGGTGCAAGCTCCAGCACCCACAAGGGGAGAGCATGAGGGTCCAAAATCCTCAAAGGCGATGTGGGACTGGCTGCTGGACCCTGAGGGGATTATGGAGGAGGGATCTCCCGAGGGCAATTGACTTGCTGTGGGCCCAAGATGGGGAGCGATGGGAAGCCTGGGAACAGCAACACCACCCAGCCTCAACTACCTGGCTGCAGATATGGGAGAGACCCCGCCATCTCCAGTCTGACCAGGAGGAGCCACGCCTACTCCAGCACCACAGGCATTAGGCACGTCCACACCAGCGACAGAGGGAGAGCCGCACCACTCCCCAGCGACAGAGGGAGAGCCGCACCACTCCCCAGTGATAGAGGGAGACTACCCGCTGCTCCCATCTCTGCTGCCAGGGGGAGACTACCCGCTGCTCCCGCCTTCGCCGCCAGGGGGAGACTACCTGTTGCCATCTCCTCCCAAGGATCAACTTCTGCCTGAGCCTGCAAAGCCTGCACCGCCCAGGGCTGCCGAGCCTGCAACACCCGGGGAGGCCTGCTCGCCGTCGCCTGGGGAGGCCTTCTCGCCGTCGCCCGGGGAGGCCTTCTCGCCGTCGCCCGGGGAGGCCTGCTCGCCGTCACCCGGGGAGGCCTGCCCGCCGTCGCCCGGGGAGGCCTGCTTGCCATCGCCTGGGGATGCTTGTTCGCTGTCGCCCGGAGATGCCTGCACGTCACCACCCAAGATGCCTATACAACTCCGCTCAGGGATGCCTGCTTGTCATCACCCAGTGCTTTGTTGTATCCAGCAGCAGGATTTGCGCTTTCGGAAATTCTGGTGCCATAGCCCAAGAAAACGGAACCACTGGCTACAGAGAAGCGGGGAGAGGTGAGGAGACCATCACCACCCATAGCAGTTTCACTGTTGGAATGTCCCGCACTGAGAGCAGCATGGCCGCTGCCAATGCCACGTCTGGAGTGCCCAGCGCCTCTGCCACTGCCAGAACGTAACTTTCCTTCAGCTGCAGAATTTCAGCTTTTTGACTGGCACAGTCAACCGGAATTGTTCTCAAAACGTTGCTGTGAGTAATTACATAATGTCGTTTCACATTGTAAGTCCTGCAGACAAGAAATTATTGGGAAAGAAGACACATTGGTTTCCTGTTGCTCTCCACAAACCAATCATTTTCTGCTGGCTCCTCCGATGCTTGCAAGTCTTGATCTTAATCCAAAAATGTGTTTTGTAATTTGTGTAAACATAGATTATGTAGTAGAAATGTAAAAGAAAATGTTGAAAATACTCCCCACACCACACTATCCTATCTCTATTTACTTGGATACTGTTCATCTTCAAATGTAATTGAAAACAAAACAAATAAGGTGAATAACATATCTCCCAAGGTTCTCTTGAAGCTCTTGGCCCCATCAACGGAGAGAAAAGAACAACTCAACAGTGGCAAATGAACGTCCGTATTTATACCCACCTGGGTGATACCCTTGTGAGATGAGCAGCTGTAAACATACAATATTATTTATAACTGCAGTGTCTCACAATCATGGTACAGTTTACACAAAAAAAACTGTGGGGTCTGTTTACTTCTGTAGTTTAACCTTCTGTGCTTCGTCAGAAAGCAGACTTTCAGCCAAATACTACAGCAGTTGGAATTGCAAAATGACATCTTCATGCTATGTTATAACTCCGGGAGATTTACTTATCTAGAGTGAATATTTTCAGTATAGGCTTAATTTTGACTTGGATATCAAAACCATATGGGACATTACACCTTCAGATGTAATCCATGTGGGACAGGAGAACGGCAGGACTTTGATAGCAGTGTAATAATTAAGTAACTCCATGGATCTTGCTGTTCAAGTTTATTGCCAATGGTCACAAAATGCTGGATTGCACACCAAAGAAGTAAACGTATTCTAGATGATGGATGGTACTCTGTGACAGAGAGCGAATTAATCCGAGTCAACAATCTCCCTCCTGACCTGTGAGTGCGCTGTGAAACAGGAACAGTGTGCCCGGACTGGATGGTTTGACAGTTCATTCCAGGGTCAGTTGGAAGTTGGCTATCCAGGAAGGGGTGGAGCCACAATACCAGAAGTCATTGCCCTAATACGGTAGGTGATGTGTCAGTCATGGATTGGAGGAGACGTGATTGCACTCGCTACCGAAGGGGGCGGGACTGAAGGTATATCAGTGGATGTGGCCGAGCGATCTGTTCCTCTGTTACGGTTACGGACTGACCGTGAGGAGTAAAAAGAAACCATGAGTGTTTAGTGTTGTACTGTATGTCTATTAACTGTTCGTGTTTGTCATTTGTAGAACGCTAAATATCTGGAAGCTGTCGCTGATAAGCCAGTATCAAACCTGGACTGCACTGCACCAATGTTAAGCACTTGTGTCGTATTCACAACACCACTTGCACCCAGAGCACTCACTGTTGGACTGGTGATCGTTTAGGTGTTTTAAAGTGTGTGTTTGTTATTATTATTTCGGGACTCAACCCTGTGGTTTTGACTGGCTGTACACATTGTTGTGTATAGTCAGTCTTATTAGTTAAAAGCAATTAATAAAGCTTTGTTTTCACCATTGAACTGTTGTTGGACTGTTGTTACTAAGCACTGCATCACCTCTATACCTGTGCACTACAAAGCACTTTGCCACATACTCATATATATATATATATATATATATATATATATATATATATATATATATTTAAAGTAACACAATGTGGATGTCTCTGAATGTATTAATTAAACTCTAATGATGTCACTCGCTGACCACTACCATCCATAGCCCAGATGCTGTCTAGACAGGAGTCTTAAGATAAGGAAATACATAACGTTTTTATACATACTGTCTATTGCCTTGAGGGGAAGTTATACAGCCACAGGAAGTCCCCTATGTGGGACTAGGTTGAGAGGTTGGAGGGTCTTATGAAGATTTTGATTGCTTGAAGTTGCTGGTATCAGAGGTAGGATACTGGATAGGCCTGGTTCCTTCTGTGCGCAGTGGAAGGAAAATGTTGCTTTGATTGCCAGAGTACATGAATACTATTATGGATGCTTTGTGGGAAGGGCGCAGGGGTTATGTGGTTGCAGTGCGACCGCTTACCTACCATTTCATACAAAGGCTTGTTGTGTTGCTGACAACTTGGCAGCACTTTTAAGTGAAGCTACCTAAAAAAAAAAAAAAAAAAAATCTGATCGTTCGACTGGTGATTAAAGAGATCAGAAATATACCATACTTAGGGTTTTGTCAGCCTTCGTGTAATACAATACATTCAGCCCTGCTTTATCGGGACGCCTTGGGAGAAGTAAAAATATCCAGAATAAGCAGCTGTCCCAATTAAACCAGAGGCATTTGAGAGGACCTTAGTCACACATTTTGTTTCTAAATGAAAAGAACAAGAATAAAATCACATTACATTATGATTAAATGTTAAATACATCATTTAAAATAAGAGTCCATTTTTTTTATTCCTAAACAAAACAAATCACTGTTTTTTATTTTTACATGACATGAAAATGAATTAAATCACATCTTATCACAAGGCGAGGCACCTGCGATGTTGACAGCAGCCCGAGAAACCACAGTGTAATCTCGTACTCGCTGCACTGTGCTACGTAAACCTGTCTTGCTTTGAAAAGTGATCTCCATTAATCATTTGAAAATATTGTATCTCAATTAAACTACATAAATAGCATTGGGAAGAACCATCTCCCACAGTTGTATCCCATTTAAGCAGAAATACTGATTTATCAGTATTCCAGTATCAGTAATTATTATCATATGTGCCTGATTAAAATGTCTAGTGTAGTGTTTAAAATTCCACCCAGCAAACACAATGATATCATAAAAACGTTATGAAAACATTTTGCCAAACATCACAAAAATGTTTTTCTTAATGTTTTAATGATGTGAAAATGTAGGGGGTCAGAAACACTTAAAAATGTTAGCACACAACATTATGTAACAACGTTAGAAGAATGTTTTTAAAATGTTTAACTAAAACATTTCTAAAACATTAAAATACATACATACATTAATTAACATGTAAGAGGGGTGTGGGTGGCTCACTGAAGCAGGCAGGCACAGTATGTATTCTTCAATATACTGCCCAGGTGCACAGGATTTATTCACTTTATACACAGACAGAGGGAGTCCGCAGGAGCAGGACTGAGAACCACTGTTTCATTTTCTAACACCTTGTCACAATATTCCCTTCTTCTTGGGTGCTGCTTCCTTGCTTCCTTGTACCATGCCTCAAAAAAAAAAGCATTTATAAATGACTAATTCTTTACAAGCGCTTTTACTTGTATACAGAACAAAAATAATTACATTTTTTACTGAAATGCAATTTCACAATATTTCTATACATTGTATAGAAATATTGAATGCAGGCACAGCTTTTTAGTGTGGAAATCAGTTGCAGAAGTGATCACATCTTGGTCAAACTGTGATCTTTTATTTTAGGTATAATCCGGTATGAAGGAAAATAAATAAATACATAAAACATTTGAACATAAGCAGTCTTCAAAGGTTTAAAAAAAAAAAAAAAAGTGTTCGGCACAGCTCTGTCCATTCTCCCCGATCACAGTCCTCTGTGTAGTGAATACTCTGCCTTTTTATGTGGCTAGGTTAGAGGAGATAATTGCTGATTGTATAGGCTACATGTGCTTTCCAATTGAGACAATGGCTAACTTAATATAATCCTTTGTAATTATCATCCCTATCAGCACCTGTAGCCCATAGCCCAATTATCTCCTCCAGATCATGCCAGTGATCCCTGCTGTGGTGTTTGCTGGGTCCTGCCAGCCCCGCTCTAGCCCACTGTGAGCGCCCATTGTCGGTTGGCCTGTGAGCTGGCTCACAACATTAGCATATAAAGAAATGCCATTCAGTGCCAAAGGGTTAATCTATATTGTTATTTGTCCTGCATGTTTTTCATTTCTTGCATTTGCGTAGTATAATGCTTTTTCTATTATCTTGGAACCTGTGTTTTTTGTAAGATGTTAGGAAGATAAAAGTTCATTATTTTTCAACCAAGTTATGTGGACATTTATATAATGCAATGGAAAACTGTTGCCTGTGCAAAAGCTTTTGGCTGTAGACATGGATTGTACTGAATACAGATATACTTTAGTTTTCCATGTTTTTGTTCTAATTTTGGACTACTTAATGTTAACTTAATCGGGTATATGAAACCAGCTATTAGTGAAACACTTAAAAATATTATAAATATAGCATGGAACAATATTTAGCAATCTCTTCCTTAACTTTGCTGTAAATTATTCTTCAGGTAAGCTGTAACTTAAGTATGCAATAGGGCCCAGCTGGGCGTCCATATACGCCGAATATAAGGACGCCTTGGGACGTTGTGAGGCAAAGTCTCGTGCCTTCAGCCCCCGAGAAGTCTGTTTATTCAACGTATACGGATGCCCTAAAGGGCCTTATTGCATTTATAATCCAGGTCAAACAGTGGATTTGAAGAAGAAAAAAAAAGCATAAATCATGTTTCAGGCAAAAAAGCATTTTTTAATTAAATATCCTTACGCCAAATAAAGTAGTCCCATGTATAACTTTTAAACTACACACTAAGTTAAGATGAGTAAATTAATTCAACTAAAACATGTATAAGAAAGTAAATAATTTTTTTGATAGTGTGCAGATTGCCATTGAAAAAATACACCAGGGGGCGGAGTTGAAACGGCACCGAGTTATTTTTTTTTTCTTCCTGTCAGTGCAGACACACTTAGCAGAACAGATGTGAGGAATAAAAATAAATTCAACGACGTCTTTATTCCCATAATTTGTTCAAGGTCTGTGTCAGAGAGGGTGGATAATGTGCACAAGTGTCTTTTTGTGTTTTTCTTTAGCGTTTACTAACCTGCTAAAAAAATACATTATTTGAAGTGACAAAGTATATATAATTATAAACCTGCTTGGAAAAATCCTGCTTTCTGATTGGTTAACTGCGTTACCAGCCATACATTAATCCCACACAACCTTTCAACTCAGACGCATCACCAAAAGCTTTGAATTTAAATTCATTCACCATTATTAATGTTTAATATCTGTAAATTATCATTGTCAAAATGCTAAATGTGACAGAATATTGTGTTTTTGAGAGTGAGTTAAGCAAACTGTCACCCCCTCCTGTACTGAAAAAAAAAAAATCAAAATAATAAAAAAAAAACTTGAATGGTGAAAAATCTGTTAACATTACACTGACACATCGACAAACTGTCTAACTATCTTCTATCTATGTATCTATCCACCATTTTTCTTAACTGTCGGTAACTTTTGCGACTTCGCTTGAGCAGTTTCTTGATTTAAGCTCTGGAGGCGTGCGTGTGCATCTTTTTATTATCGAATATTCTGTCGTTATATAATTACATTTCATACAGCTGTAGGGTTGATATTATTATTATTATTATTATTATTATTATTATTATTATTATTATAGATACATTATTAGTTTTTGTTATATAAAAAAAGTCCAGTGTTATTATTATTATTAATAATAATAATAATAATAATAATAATAATAATAATAATAATAATAATAATATGATTATAAAACATGATTGTTAAATATTATAAAACGGTTTTACATTTAAAATGTATCTAAAATATGGCAAAATGTTTTAATAACATCTAGAAAATGTTATGTGGAAATGTGGCTTTTAAAATGTTATGTGTTTTTCCTGGCAGGGCTGTAAAAATCAATAAAATATTTCTGAGCAGTAAAGATTAAAAATGACTAATCACCAGCTCCTATATTTTAGGAGTAAGACCTCATTGTTAGCTGTATTCCAGTCACATCCTTACTGTTTGTTTCCTTTGATCATTTTTGTCTGATATAAGCTGTACTTTCTTCTTGTAGTTATGTCTTACAGACTTTTAGTCCACTCGGAGGTGAGCGGAGTGATGCATACCCTTAGTAAGATTCAAGAACAGTCTTCCAACAATTTAAGAAAGCTCTTATTGGTAAAGATTGTATTAAGGAGCTAAGCATTGCATTTTGACAACATGTACACTTATTATCTTGTCCTATTTTAGTGCAAAAGATTAGAAATAATAAAAAGAAAGGGTACATGTTAATATGCAGCATGAGCATTCATTAGTAATAGGGCTGTACATTAGTAGCAGTGATAAGTACTGGCATTTATTAGCATGAGTCAGTACTCAAAGAAATTCTGCTAATGCTCATTTGTACAGTATTAATGTACAGCTAGGCGCTGTACTGGTACTACTGTATTGAAATGGAGAAGAGCAAGCAGTTGGTATGAAAACATGTAATGACTTTAAAGTATTTCTAATTTAGTAGACAACCGATATATACATTTAGATTGATTATGTCCCCACATGGATTTAATTTTATGTCCAATCTACTCTTCTAGCATTTTAATATTAATGGGATTAGTTGGAATGCAAAAACTGAAAAACAGCCTTATGAAAGAGGGTGCTATGTTCAGCACTAAGAGGTTTTGTTTTTCAATTCATTATCACTTTTTGCTCAAGGTACATGGTAATTGGACAAAATGATGTCATTATCTGTTTTGTCTTAGCCCATTGTAGAGAAATAAAAAGTTGTCTGCACCCCCCTCGTTTTGCCCATGAAAGCCTGTATTTGCAGTGGGAAATGGAATGAGGTGACACCAGTGGTTTAAAAAACACAAAGCAGCCCAGTGTGTTTGAAAGGGGAGATTCTGCATCGTTGTGTACCAAGTTGTCAAAACCCATCCAATCACGCTTTTGTGATCTTCCTTCAATTAACAGAAATGACAAATGAGCATTCAGATCACACTATGTAACACAATTTTTGTTCCTGGGTAGTAAGTGTTATTTCCTAATTGCTTATGCCTCAAAAGTATAGAAAATGGCTATTATTCCCCACAAACTTTGTTTTTGTGACCAGGACAGTGATATTTTGAAATTTACCTATTTCCAATGAGAAAACGGGCGAATTTGTGTCTTTTCGTTCACATAAAGTCAGAAAAAAACAACATATGAATCCAAATTAACATGTATTTATACTAAAGTAATACAAAAATGACTACAAAAGATTTAGAAGTGAGTAGTTTTTCGAGATTTACGATTATACTGTAAATCACTTTCACGAATCAGCCCCCAAATGTAGTCTCCCATCATGTTCTCGTTATACTGTCCTTGGTAGCGGCGTTCAAAGTCCAGTATATCCTGGTGGAAGGGCTCGCCTTGCTCCTCTGAGTACGCTCCCATGTTCTCCTTGAATTTAACAAGATGAGCACCAAGGATATGGACTTTGAGGGACATCCTACAGCCCATTGTGCCGTAGTTCTTCACTAGAGTCTCAACCAGCCCCACATAGTTTTCGGCCTTGTGATTGCCCAGGAAGCCCCGAACCACTGCGACAAAGCTGTTCCAAGCCGCTTTCTCCTTACTAGTGAGCTTCTTGGGGAATTCATTGCACTCCAGGATCTTCTTTATCTGTGGTCGGACGAAGACACCGGCTTTGACCTTTGCCTCAGACAGCTTAGGGGAGAAGTCTTGAAGGTACTTGAAGGCTGCCGACTCCTTATCTAGAGCTCTGACAAATTGTTTCATAAGGCCCAATTTGATGTGCAGTGGTGACATCAGCACCTTCCGGGGGTCCACCAGTGGCTCCCACTTGACGTTGTTCCTCCCCACAGAGAACTCGGTCTGCTTGGAAGGGTCCACCATGCAGAAGTAGCAGTTGCTTGAGTGGTCAGTGGGTTCCCGCCAAATTCTTGGGATAGCGAACTTCATGGCTCTCTTTTCCCCTCTGTACCATCCTACAAAAATACATTTATTTCACCCATGACTAATGTGTAAGAGATTCTCGCAACATTTTTCATATATGATATATTTTTTCAATAACATTGAAAATTGTAAAACATTTTAAAATTAAAAACTTTTACAATTTTAAAAAATTTAACAAATTTTATAACATAAAATTCTGAGCAACAATTGTCCATCTTACCTTCCAGAGTGTTTTTTTGCAGTGTTCGCAGGTGAAATGAGGAGCCCAGGGTTTTTCTTGATCCACGACAGGCATGCCGAAATATGCCTTGTAGGCCTCACACATCTTAGCAGATGCTTCCACGGAGTACTTTTTTGCTCTTGTCTTGATAAATTGGCCGCAGACATAGCAAAATGCGTCTGCCGGATGCTTGCAGCCTCTTGATGCCATCTCAGAAAAATGCAGATATGTATCCACTTAGGCAGCTGGAACTAAACTGAACTGGTGGGCTTAAGGCCCCTGTATTTATACTACTATTTATATTACTGGAAAGTTCTAGAAAGTTCTAGAAGTTACTCCAAGTTTACTCAGCACTGAATCTATCTGGAATGTTCTGGAAAATAGGTAAATTTCAAAATATCACTGTCCTGGTCACAAAAGCAAAGTTTGTGGGGAATAATAGCCATTTTCTATACTTTTGAGGCATAAGCAATTAGGAAATAACACTTACTACCCAGGAACCAAAAAAAAAAAAAAAATTTGTTACATGGTGTCATCAATGAAGGCTGCAGTGTTGTCTTATTTTCATGGAGGTCATGTTATATTTCTATGAGCAGATGGATCGATGCAAGATGATGTGAACAGAAGTAGCAGAAATAGGTTGAGCATGAAATGATGTCCTGTCCTTGAAAGTGCTAAAGATTATAATACTACCTAATCTGTTTTGGTGTAATATTAAACAGATTCCTTGGTGAATGTTTGCATGTATTTATATTTCTTTATCTTCTCATTCAGTGCACTGTGTTTCATTGGAATCCTCATACAGTCTGTCTACATTTCAAAGAGGTTTCAGTCATTCAGAGAAGCAAAACTAAACATAGGGGCATTCCATGGTATACTCACTGATATATATTTAAGTGTTACATGCTATACGGACAACAGCTTGTGCTAAAGAAGGCTCTTTGCAATTTTCATTAGAATCTAATACAGGTTCTCTAAATATTGCGTATTCAACAATTTTAGTGATTATCCTTTACATTTAAAAAAAAGCAGAGATGTTATGCCAATGGCCCATCACATGATCAATCCAATCACTAAAATAACAATAAGTTTGTGAAGCATTTCCATTAAAGAACTTTAGATGATCTAACAAGGGAACCGCTATACTGTATAAGTGCTGCTGCATTGCTTGTCTTTTATTCAAACTTGCAACACTGTCTTCTACATTGCCGTAGAGTGAGAACCGCTGATCCCGCCCCAGCTGTGAAAACACTGAACAGAATGCACCGGAGGCCTCTGTGATATGCAGCCTCCTGTGCTTCATGCCTTCTATCCTCTCAAAACAAAGCAAAAAAGACCTTCAGAGAGCAATACACTTGCATTTAAATTAACCAAACCACATGGCCAGGTTTCAGCAGTTTCCTTATAGTGGCAGTCCCCTCCGAGTAACTTTATTTTCTAACAATAAGATAGTAAATCGGTTTAGATGGGAGTAACTTTTACTACACATCACAGGTGTTTCCTATTGTCTTCATCCTCTATGTAGTATGGGCTTTGCTCATGCTGTAACTTGCAATTTTGCAGATAGCCAGGAGGTGGCTTTATACTGTTTTGCTGTTTTTTTCTCAGAAGGGCTTTGTATCAGTTAAATTATCATGGCTAAGTAAACTGCATTGTCACCATCTTCTTCTGGCTGAGGTCTGTAAGTCAGTGAGATGCTGATTTCAAATCCCTTCTTAGCCGTGGTCAGCCATACTCCCACTGCTGTATATTTAGCTTTAAGCTGAAGCGAGGTTTGATGGTGCAGATGGGTTCCCCTGCAGGCACTTAATTCAACCGTCCCCCCTAAGAAAGATGAAGTGCCTCAGCTGCTATATAAACCTACACAAGGTTTAATAAAAGAAGAAAGCTAAACACAATTGTTACAGTTCACTGACAGATGGCTGTGTCACATACTCCACAGGTGGCCTGAAGCCTGACCTGGATGATTTTACCATACAGTTCAATCAGTACATATCCTTTCAAAACACTTTACTTGGCACTTCTATGAAAGCAGGTCATTATTGTTGGGTTAGGTAAAGGTTGTTGTCTTCTCCTTATTATGCCCACTCTCATACCATTTTATCATGTCCTATTTTTTCTAAGACAGACTAGTCAATTTGTATACCATTTGAAAGGGTATACAAATTGTCGATCTATGAATGTATGTAGTGTTAAAAAGTGCTGATAATTTAAACACAGGATTTGTAACCCTGTGAATATCTTTATCAGAGCTTTGTGCTTGTGTAATCCCATTACCTGCTGTACAGTATGTGTCTTTTGAGTGTGCTACAGTATCACTCAGGCTTTGTTTATCCAGCTGCAAGTGGCCGTTGAAAGGTTAAGAATCTATCTTCTGTTGTAAATGGTTTTCATAAGCTGATTCATTCCACCAACACATTGTTGTTACACTTCAGAACCTCACATATTATCAGGGCTAAATTAGTTTTACTTTATTGTGCTGCTAATGAGAGGCTTTGAATGAGCCAGCTAAATCTTTTTGAGTTATGTACGTTGATGGTGGTTGCCAGGATAGAGGTTGGCCTGCCAAAGGGCAAAAAGTGCATTTAATAATTTCTTGTAAACTCCCTCCAGTATAGGAACCAAAACTGTGGCTTAATGACACACCAGTTCATATTTCATGATACATATTGCATGTATTTAAAGAAGAACTGACTATGTAGTTTACCATACATTTTTTATAATTTCTTATTTCTTGTTTTACTGAATTTAATAAAGGTTAACATTAATTTACCCAATGAACAAACTAATAAAAGGCTGTGGTAAAATTGCTACAGCATGGGATCTATATTATGGATTACAGCTAACATCATCAACGAGTTCATCTCTGTATCTCACAGGCAAACATTGGGGAACTTTTTTTCTAGCCCTGCAAACTGGATGTTGTTTTATCTGGTATTCACATCCGTGACAAGGGAGCATTATAGTGGGTTGCTGTCTGTAAAGGGACAATGACTGCAAGACATCAGACTTATATTAAAGGAAACACAGTGTAAACACTGCTGCAGGTCTCATTTAGCATGTGCAGTCCCACAAGGACTCTCCTGTCACTGTCCCTCCTTATTAGCATCCAAATTAATTTTTGCATAAGCATGAGCCATCTCAGGTGCTGAAAGAATTGGACTGTCTCAGATCAGTCAGGCCTTACAACCTCTGCTCCGTATTTTCATTTTATAAGTGATGCTTCTTCAAGCAAAATCGGTCATCCAATGAATATTAAAGAAATGAAGTCTAACAGCTAAGATGGCCTAAGTAATCAGTGGGTCTCCAGCTGGTGTTTGCAGGTTTAGCTGCTAATTGTAAAGGGATGACAGATCACCAAAGAACACGCTTTTCCTAGGTAATTTCTCCTCTTCGGTGTCATTGGTTCACATCATGTCATTCACTAGGCAAAGCAGCTGATTGAAAGGAAAGTGGTGGAGAACAGTTCTCTCTCCATGTGA